>NC_060905.1:252500-347500 GCF_014805685.1 Silurus meridionalis | reverse complement strand
GATGAGTGATGAGTGTGTGTTAGGTGTTAAGTCCAGGAAAAAAAAAAAAATTGTTTTCAGTTCGTTACACACATTTGAGTGAGTGTGTGTGTGTGAGAGAGTTCTGTTTCAGTTCTGTGTGTTGAGAAGCCTGATGGCTTGTGGGAAGAAACTGTTGCACAGTCTTGTTATGGCGGCCCGAATGCTTCGGAACCGTTTCCCTGATGGTAGGAGTGTAAAAAGTGTGTGTGACGGGTGTGTGTGGTCGTCCACAATGCTGTGTGCTTTGCGGATGCAGCGTGTAGTGTAAATGTCCATGATAGAGGGAGAGAGATTCGATGATCTTCTCAGCTGTCCTCACTATCCTCTGTAGGGACTTGCGGTCCGAGACGGTGCAGTTCCCAAACCAGGCAGTGATGCAGCTGCTCAAGATGCTCTCACTGGTCCCTCTGTAGAACATGGACAGGATGGGGGGAGGGAGGTGGGTTGTCCTCAGCCTTCTCAGGAAGTAGAGACGCTGCTGGGCTTTCTTGGTGATGGAGCTGGTGTTAAGTGACCAGGTGAGGTTGTCTGCCAGATGAACACCAAGGAATTTGGTACTCTTGATGATCTCCACTGAGGATCCATCAATAATCAGTGGAGATTGGTCGCTCTGTGCTCTCCTGAAGTCCACAACCATCTCTTTCGTTTTGTCCACGTTCAGAGACAGGTTGTTTGCTCCACACCAGGCAGTTAGCCGTTGCACCTCTTCTCTATATGCTGACTCGTCGTTCTTGCTGATTAGACCCACCACGGTCGTGTTATCAGCGAACTTGATGATGTGGTTCGAGCTGTGCATTGCTACACAGTCGTGAGTCAGCAGAGTGAACAGCAGTGGGCTGAGCACACAGCCTGGGGGCCCCAGTGCTCAGTGTGGTGGTGCTGGAGATGCTGTTCCCGATCCTGACTGACTGAGGTCTCAGTCAGGAAGTCCAGGATCCAGTTACAGAGGAGGTGTTCAGGCCCAGAAGGTTCAACTTCGATCAGGTGCTGAGGAATGATTGTGTTGAATGCTGAGCTGAAGTCAATGAACAGCATTCGCACATAAGAGTCCTTGTTATCCAGGTGGGTGAGGGCCAGATGAGGGGTTGTGGAGATAGCATCGTCCGTGGAACGGTTTGGACGATACGTAAACTGCATGGGGTCCAGGGAGGGTGGAAGCTGTGTCTTAATGTGCCTCATGACGAGCCTCTCAAGCACTTCATCACGATGGGTGTGAGCGACGGGACGATAGTCATTGAGGCAGGAGACAGAAGACTTCTTCGGCAAGGGAACAACGGTCGTTGTCTTGAGGCACGTGGGAACAACGTTGCTGCTCAGGGAGATGTTGAAGATGTCAGTGAGGACATCTGCTAGCTGTTCTGCACATTCCTGAGCACTCTGCCAGGAATGTTGTCAGGTCCAGCAGACTTCCGTGGGTTAACTCTGCATAGAGTTTTCCTCACTTCAGCTGTGGTTAGACAGAGCACCTGGTCAGTGGGAGGAGGATGGTCTTCCTCGCCACCACGTTGTTCTGCACCTCGAACCGGGCGTGAAGTCGTTCAGCACATCTGGGAGGGAGGGGTCACGGTCACAAGCAGGTGATGTGGTCTTGTAATTCGTGATCGCCTGGATGCCCTGCCACAAGCGCCGGGTGTCTCCACTGTCCTGGAAGTGGTTGTGGATTTTCTTCGCGTGCGCGCGCTTTGCCTCTCTGATAGCACGAGACAGTTTGGCCCTTGCTGTTTTTAAGGCCGCCTTGTCCCCTGTTCTGAAGGCAGAGTCTCTTTGTTTCAGCAGCGCACGCACATTTGCAGTCATCCACGGTTTCTGGTTGGAGCGTGTAGTGATGGTCTTGGAGATGGTCACGTCATCAACGCACTTGCTGATGTAGCTGGTCACTGATGATGTGTACTCCTCCAAGTTGATGGAATCGCCGTAGGTTGCAGCCTCTCTAAACATGTCCCAGTCAGTGCACTCAAAACAGTCCTGAAGAGCAGAAGTAGCTCCTTCTGGCCAGGTTTTCACCTGTTTCAGAACCGGTTTAGAGCGTCTGATGAGTGGTCTGTATGCTGGAATCAACATAACAGAGCTGTGGTCTGAGTATCCGAGATGGGGCGGGCTCCGCACGATACGCCGGGATGTTTGTGTAAACAAGATCCAGCGTGTTCGCTCCTCTCGTTGCAAAGTCCACATGCTGATGGAGTTTAGGAAGCACAGACTTGAGATTCGCATGGTTGAAATCTCCGGCGATAATAAACAATCCGTCGGGGTGAGCATTCTGCAGGTCGCTAATAGCGCCGTAGAGTTCACTCAGTGCCTCCTTAGCATTAGCACTGGGAGGAATGTACACTCCGACAATGTAAACAGTGGTGAATTCCCGTGGTAAATAAAAAGGTCTGCATCTAACAGTCACAAACTCCACTAGCGATGAGCAGTAGCATGAAACAAGCACAGAGTTCTTACACCATTCCGTGTTGATATAAACACACACGCCACCACCGTGAGTCTTACTGCACAGAGCTGCGTTTCTGTCGGCTCGAAACACGGTTAGCCCGTCTAGCTGGATGGCGGCGTCCGGAACTCTGTCTCTTAGCCACGTTTCCGTGAAAACAAAGACGCAACAGTCTCTAAACTCTCGCCGTGTGGTTTGCTGGAGTCGGATGTAGTCCAGTTTATTATCCAGGAGCAGACGTTGAAAGAAAATGGACGGATAGCCGGCCGGCTAGGGTTAGCATTTAGCCTAGCACGGACACCCGCCCGCTTGCCGCGCTTCGCTTCCTCGAACAGCGCCGACGTCTCTTCTCCCGCCACCGCGCCAGGTAACACCGAGGTCTGGGGCCTGGTCTTTGTGGCCGAGGTCGCAGCAAGCCGAGGTCGCGAAGGTTGTTAATAAGATCATCATGCAGATTGTTGGTTGCATGATGCCTGTACTGTAACAGTGTCTGGTGGTCGTACACATGAACACAGCTGACTCTGGTGTCCATGTATTGTGAAGGGTCGTGCTAAATAAGGCGAAAGCACCATTTTTGGATCCGGAGAGGCCGCTGCGAGCTACTGCCGCGCCGCCATCTTGGATCAGGAACAGGCATTAAGCTGGTTTAAATCCTACCTGTCTGATCGTTACCATTTCGTAGACTTAAATGGAGAGCTATCCAGGCTAATGCTAGTAAATTATGGGGTGCCACAAGGTTCAGTTCTAGGACCCCTGCTTTTCACAATATACATGCTTCCCTTAGGAAATATTATTAGAAGGCATGGAATTAGCTTCCACTGTTACGCTGATGATACCCAGCTATAAATCTCATCAAAACCAGGTGATACACTCAATTAGCTCAGATAACTGAGTGTGTTAAAGAATTGAAAGACTGGATGATCCATAACTTTCTATTATTAAATTCAGATAAGACGGAGATTTTGCTCATCGGCCCAAAAACCAGTATACAGAAGCTCCAGCATCTCAACCTGCGTTTAGACGGATGTTCTGTAAGTACTAGTTCAACAGTAAAAGATCTGGGAGTTATTTTAGAGCAACTTATCTTTTAAAAATCATATCAACCAAGTTACAAAAACAGCTTATTCCACCTTAGATTTATTGCTAAGTTAAGAAATATGTTGTCTATATCTGATGCAGAGAAGCTCGTCTATGCGTTCATGACCTCCAGACTGGACTACTGTAATGCATTACTAGGTGGATGTCCTGCATCATTAATAAACAAGCTTCAGTTAGTTCAGAATGCAGCAGTCAGAGTTCTCACAAGGTCGAGAAAATATCACCATATAACCCCAATCTTCTCGTCCCTACACTGGCTTCCTGTTAAGTTTCGAAAAGACTACAAACTATTACTTCTCACTTATAAAACACTAAATGGTTTATCTCCATGTATCTCTCCAGTCTTCTAACACGCTACAATCTGTCACGCTCCCTGAGATCTCAAAACTCTGGACTTCTAGTAGTTCCTAGAATAGTAAAGTCCACTAAAGGTGGTAGAACATTCTCACATTTAGCTCCTAAACTTTGGACGCTAATTTCTCTCCACTGCTTTTCTTTCTCTCCCCATCCCAAAGAAACCTGAGGTTGCTCCAGCTCCAGTCACGTCCCACCTCATGAAGATTATGGACCTTTAAAGAAGTAGATGCCGAACTCGCAAACATCCCGCACCGTCTAGGGACGTACCTACATGTGTGGTTTTGACATTGGACCTCCTGGAGTGTTTAAAGGCTCTGGCATGGAGAAGCTGATGCTGGATCTTTGATGATCACAAATGTTGAGCTCAGTAGCTCCTAGTTTTATAACCATATAGACTGTATAAGACTGCAGAAAGAACATCACTTATAATCTTATACTCCAGTACTCATGTTAGTTCTCACTCTCCAGTGTTCTGTATTGCTGAAAGATTTATGATCAAACTCTTGAAGTCACCCAAATGAGGATGGGTTCCCCTTTTGAGTTTGGTTCCTCACAAGGTTTCTTCCTCATAACGTCTAAGGGAGTTTTTCCTTGCCACAGTCGCCACGGCTGCTCATCAGGGATAAACACACACCATTCACCTTCACTGTTAAATTCTGTAAAGCTGCTTTGAGACAATGTCTGTTGTAAAAAAACGCAATAGAAATAAACTTAACTTGACTTGACACTAAGTGACACTACACTAAAGGACACTACACCGAAGGACACTACACTGAGACACACTACACTGAAGGACACTACACTGAGACACACTACACTGAAGGACACTACACTGAGACACACTACACTGAGACACACTACACTAAAGGACACTACACCAAAGGACACTACACTGAGACACACTACACTTAAGGACACTACACTGAAGGACACTACAGTGAAGGACAATACACTGAAGGACAATACACTGAGACACACTACACTGAAGGACACTACACTAAAGGACACTACACCATGGGACACTACACTGAGACACACCACATTCAAGGACACTACACTGAAAGACAATACGGTGAGGGACACTACACTAAAGGACACTACACTGAAGGACAATACACTGAAGGACACTACACTGAGAGACACTTCACTGAAGGACACTACACTGAGAGACACTACACGGAAGGACACTAGACTGAGGGATATTACACTGAAGGATATTAAATTGAGGGACACTACACTGAGTGACACTACACTAAAGGACACTACACTGAGAGACACTAAACTGAAGGACACTACACTAAGAGACATAATGTTTCTGCACCTTGTCTTCATCTTTCTTAGTGAACTGCAGGAAGAACAGATTATAGAGAAGCATTATCATCTTTCTCCTCAGATCTACAAGGAAACTTGACAGGGGAAAAACTTATATACACTAAACTTCTCCATTCCAACTTTATAAACCTCTTGAAAATGTCCACCGTTAAAAACTCTACACAAATAACACTGAACTGAACTGAACTGGATAAGACACACACACACACACACACACACACACACACACACACACACACAGAGAGAGCTTTAGCCCAAATCCAGCAAAATCTCAAAATTCTCTTTAATACAGTGTGTGTGTGTGTGTGTGTGTGTGTGTGTGTGTTAGGCTTGTTAGAATTAGGAAGGATTTATCTTTTATGCACAAGGACTTATGAATAATCTGAAAGAACACAGAGCTAAAACACACACACACACACACACACACACACACATTTACATTAGCACTTGATGCTATACTGAAACTTCCATTTGGTGTAACAGATGATTTTGTTAGCAATTTATAAACTCAGAGAACATCATCCTGAGCTCCGACTTACTAACCTGCAAACTATCACATATCCACAGTCCAACTCTCCAAAAATGTTTTTTTAAAGGGTGTGTGTGTGTGTGTGTGTGTGTGTGTGTGTGTAAGTAAGAAAGAGAAAGAGACTCGTCTGTCATCGTGGCAGTGATTTGGCATAACGCTCTGAGCAAGAAGAGTTTGTGTGTCTCCACTAATGACTCCACCTATAGAACCAGCTAGAACAGGCCCAGTTTCACACACTGTGCTTATCTGTGTGTGTGTGTTATTTATCTACTTAGAGTTAGGTAGAGTTAGTGGTTGGAGGTAGTGTTAGTGGTTGGAGGTAATGTGTGTGTGTGTGTGTGTGTGTGTGTAAAACTTTCAAAATGATACAATTTCTAATAGTTTTATTAACAATGACTACTATAATATTATGTGCATACGCACACACACACACACACACACACACACACACACACACAACCCCTAGCTCCAACCCCTAACACTACCTCCAACCCCTAACTCTACCTAACTTTAAGTAGATAAATAAAAAATTATAAATTATAGAAAACATATGTATATACATAAATCTAGATGGGGCTGGATAATGTTACTCCTAAACCTACTCCTAACCCTACTCCTAACCCTACTTCCAAACCTACTCCTAACCCTACTCCTAAACCTACTCTTAACTCTACACCTAACCCTACACCTCATTAAAAAACCTAATCTGGATCCAAACACGTTATCAAATTACAGACCAATTTCAAATCTCCCATTTATGTCTAAGATTTTAGAAAAGATTGTCGCTGCACAGTTATGTTCCCACCTGCAAGAGAACAATATCTTTGAAGAATTTCAGTCAGGTTTTAGGCCCCATCATAGCACAGAAACTGCTCTAGTTAAAATAACTAATGACCTGTTTTTAGCTTCAGACCAAGGCTTCATCTCGCTGTTGGTTTTACTAGATCTTAGTGCTGCATTCGACACTATAGACCATGATCTCCTCCTAGATCGCTTACAAAATTACATCGGCATTCAGGGACAGGCATTAAGCTGGTTTAAATCCTACCTGTCCGATCGTTACCATTTCGTAGATTTGAATGGAGAGCTATCCAGGCTAATGCAAGTAAATTATGGCGTGCCACAAGGTTCAGTTCTAGGACCCTGCTCTTCACAATATACATGCTTCCGTTAGGAAATATTATTAGAAGGCATGGAATTAGCTTCCATTGTTATGCTGATGATACTCAGCTATATATTTCATCTAAACCAGGCGATACAGCTCAATTAACCCGGATGACTGAGTGTGTTAAGGAACTAAGAGATTGGATGACCCATAACTTTCTACTTTTAAATTCTGATAAGACTGAGATTTTGCTCATCGGCCCAAAACTGGTATACAGACGCCCAGCATCTCAACCTGCATTTAGACGGATGTTCTGTAACCACTAGTTCAACGGTAAAAGACCTGGGTGTTATTTTAGACAGCGACTTGTCTTTCAAAAATCACATCAATCAGGTTACAAAACAGCCTTCTTTCACCTTAGAAATATTTCTAAGCTAAGAAATATGTTGTCTATATCCGATGCAGAGAAGCTCGTCCATGCTTATGACCTCCAGAATAGACTACTGTAATGCGTTACTAGGTGGATGTCCTGCTTCATTAATAAACAAGCTTCAGTTAGTCCAGAATGCAGCAGCCAGAGTTCTTACAAGGTCAAAAAATATGATCACATAACCCCGATCTTATCGTCCCTACATTGGCTTCCTGTTAAGTTTCAATAGACTACAAACTATTACTTCTCACTTATAAAGCACTAAATGGTTTGGCTCCGTGTATCTATCCAGTCTTTTAACACGCTACAATCCGCCACGCCCCTGAGATCTCAAAACTCTGGGCTTCTAGTAGTTCCTAGAATAGCAAAGTCCACTAAAGGTGGTAGAGCATTTTCACATTTAGCTCCTAAACTCTGGAATAGTCTTCCTGACGGTGTTCGGGGCTCAGACACACTCACCCAATTTAAGTGTAGATTAAAACATATCTTTTAGCAAAGCCTACACATAACACACATCACATCATAACCTTGTGCTCCAGAACATCTGATCACATGCACATTATCAACTTGTGCTGTTAATATCATGAACAGCAGCTACGCTAATTCCTCTCCACTGCTTCTCTTTCTCTCCCCATCCCGAGGCATCCTGAGGTTGCTCCAGCTCCAGTCACCTCCCACCTCGTGATGATTACGGACCTTTAAAGAAGTAGATGCCGAACTCACAAACATCCTGAACCATCTAGAGACGTACCAGTGCCATTTGGATCCCGCTACATGTGTGGAGTTTTGACATTGGACCTCCTGGAGTGTTTAAAGGCTCTGGCATGGAGAAGCTGATGCTGGATCTGTGGTGATCACAAATGCTGAGCTTATAAAACTCGGAGCTACTAACCATATAGACTGTTTAAGACTGCAGAAAGAACATTACTTATAATCTTAATTACTCCAGTAATCATGTTAGTTCTCACTCTCCAGTGTTCTGTATTGTTGAAAGATTTATGATCAAACTCTTGATGTCACCCAGATGAGGATGGGTTCCCTTTGAGTCTGGTTCCTCTCAAGGTTTCTTCCTCATAACATCTAAGGGAGTTTTTCCTTGCCACAGTCGCCACGGCTTGCTCATCAGAGACAAATGCACACCATTCACCATCACTGTTGATTTGTGTAAAGCTGCTTTGAGACAATGTCTGTTGTGAAAAGCGCTATACAAATAAACTTGACTTGACTTGACTTGACTAACCCTACTCCTAAACCTACTCTTAAACCTACTCCTAACCCTACTCCTAAACCTACTCCTAACTCTACACCTAACCCTACACCTAACCCTACTCCTAACTCTACACCTAACCCTACACCTAACCCTACTCCTAAACCTACTCTTAAACCTACTCCTAAACCTACTCCTAACCCTACACCTAACCCTACTCCTAAACCTACACCTAACCCTACTCCTAACCCTACTCCTAAACCTACTCCTAACCCTACTCCTAACCCTACTCCTAAACCTACTCCTAACCCTACACCAGCCCTACTCCTAACCCTACTCGTAAACCTACACCTTGCATATTTGAGCAAGACAATGCTCTATTACAATAGCATGACTTCGTAGTAGAAGGGTCTGGGGGCTGAACTGGCCTTTCTGCAGTCTAGACCCTTCACCATCTGAAAACACTTTTGGCCACTTTTCCCCCTTTTTCCCTTAAAATAGTACATTTCCTCAGTTTAAATGTGGTTTATGTTCCACTGGGAATAAAAAAAAAAATGGGGTTATGAAATTTGCAAATCATTGCATTTTGCTTTTATTTACATTTTAGTTAGTATCCCGACTTTTTTTGAAATTGGAGTTTTAAATGTAAATGTAAACCCAAAATTATAACTCACCCATAACATAGCTTTAAACTCCTAACCCATAACTCCTAACCCATAACTCCTAACCCTACCCAAACTCTTACCCCTAACCCTATCCGTATTTTAACTCCTAATCAAACCCCTAACCTCATCTTTCCCCATCATACTTTACTTCTCCAACGCCATTCCTAACCCTTCCCCTAACCCCAAAATTCAATCCTAACCCTACCTCTAACTGAACACTTATACAGACAAACACGTACACGCACACGCACACGTACAAACTCAGTGTTTAGTTCACCATCCAACATCAGCATTAAAATATGATCTAATACAGTAATACAGTACAGTGTAATAATGAAGGTGTAGGTGTGAAGGTGTAGAGGTGTGAAGTGATTTACAGTGTAGTAGCAGGTTTGTGCTTATGTTTTATATCACTATAATTAAACATGTTGAAACATGCACACATACATCCTGTACTCCCCGTAGGGCACAGCTCAGGAACCTTCTGCAGGTCCTTCTTCATGGAATGCTGCATAATGCTCTGAACTCTGGATGGAAATTTGGATGGAAATTCGTCATGGTCATTGCACAGTGTATCCATCCATCAGATGAGCTCAGTATTTATATTCTGACAGCTGGAAGATTTTAGAGTAACCTGGCAGGATCATGGTGGATCTTCTAGAAAGGAACCACAGTACAATTACAGTATTACATTCACCTTTAGAACAGATGAGCCCTCTGTAAATAATGAATGATACAATAGACACTAATCACAAATTTTACCGGCCCCAAATTTAATTTTACATTATTTACATTCTGTATTATTTAGTTGTTAATAACGATGTTTAAATTATTTCTCTATTTATTACAGTTCTGAGTTTAAATCTGTTGAGAGAATGTGTGTTGTGTAGGTAGATATTGTTCTCATTGGATCCAGCTTGTTGGTGAGGTTGTGTTGCAGAGCTCCGGTACAAACGCATCCTGCTGGTGAGGATAAATATTTGACACTTTTCTTGTTTTGGAGAACTGATGATTTCTGAAGCCTCAGGCTCTCAGAGGAAAATAAATGGTGCAGGTTCTTCTGTAAAAATTTATGCTAAACTTACTTTTTTATGTTTTTTTGTGCTCTTTTGTAATATTTATCTGTTATTTAGCATTGTGACTAATAAATAGATGGATTTGAGTCTCATGTCTAAAATGTCAAACAATTTATCAGCCATGGCCTTTCAATAAACTCCTATCAAACCCATACAGTAGGAGAAGTAATGCTGGAGATTTAAGGGTCAGCTAACTGTAGAAAAAACACCAGAACCCTGTTCCTGAAAACAATGTCTGTAGATTGACAGTGTGTAGGTCGGTCACAGTTACAGGCATTCTTACTGCCCCTAGTGCTCAGGAGGAATGTAACAGAACCCATAACTGCTGTACAAGTTTAAATCTACAGACACAGAGAGGGTTTCATTCCTCCTCATAAAGTGTATCAGACAAAAACTAAACGTAATAATAAGATATCCTAACAAACTACCTCTGGATCAAGTGGAGACACCCTGTGCAGCTGGAGATAGTTTCACATCAACAGCCTAAAGATCCACGAAGTTACTATGCAACCCTAGAACTTTGAGGCACAGTACACCTCAACAATGATGAAACTGTAATGAATAGACATTTAGTGCCACCCAGATGGGTTCCATTTTTGAGTCTGGATCATTATGGATGCACTTATAAGAACCAAACTTATAGGCACTAAAACTCCAAATTCCAACATTATAACCTCTTTATCTCTCGGTTTATTGGCCAAGTGCATTGAAATTAGGTTTCAGCCGTTGGTGACTCAATAGTAGAGACATAAATAATAACAATATACATTTAGCTTATAGACAAGAACCTGAGACAATACAGATTAAATAAAAACAATATATGAAAGATCAGTAATGTACAAGTGTGTGAGTACATTGTGGTGCAAATAGCAGTATTGTGCATCACATAATATAAAGAAGGTACTTTAGGACTTTTGTACACTATACAGCAGCAATAGTTTGTGCAACATATGGGGATGAAGTGATGAGTGACTGTTCTTTTAATGCAGTACTGACTTGTGAAGCAGCTTTGAGACAATGTCCACTGTTAAAAAAGATCTACAAATAAATCTGAACTGAATCGGATTTGCAATTCAGTCTGAATGAATAAAGCACAGCATCTCAAATACTCATTTATAACCATACAGCAACTCTGCAGTGTTTCATTCAAGCAGGTTTAAAATCAGTCGAGATCACAGAGTGCAGTTCAGCAGGTGTGGGCATGAGTAACATTTTCACACACACACACACACACACACACACACACACACACACACACGCTTGTTGACAGAGGGAGCTGGAGGGAAGATTAAAGGGTGATTAATGAAGGGTGGAGAAGAAAAAAGACATCATTGTGTGAAAGTATGAAAAGTGTGTGAAAGTGTGTGTATGCGTGAACTGTGTGTGTGTGTGCGCGCACATCCGACACACCCCTGAGAGTAAACCACAAAGTAATTCACCATCTAATTCACTTTTTATAAATCAGACACCTAATAAAAACTGTGTTTGTGTGTTTGTGTGTCTTTTCACACACGTATTATTTATATTACAGAGAAATCTACTTAAGAAACATTATACAGTTGTTATAGCAGTATTGTGGTGTTTTCATGGTTTATAATCACACTCTTGGTGTCACACAGATGAGGAAAAATGTATTTCCTCATACCATCTAAGGGAGTTTTTCCTTCACCACACTCACCCCATGCTGCTTATCAGCGATAAATGCACATCATTTACTTTATATAATGTTTTTTTACGTTCTTTAAAGATGCTTTGAAATGTTGTACATTGTGAAAAGCAATTGGAAATAAACTTGAACTTAAACTTGAAATGTCTTAATGATGAACTGTGTATTTGTCACGGATATAGACCAGGCATCAGAAACCAGGAGGAAACTACAATGTCTTTATTGAAACTTAACATGCAAAGACAAACTTATCTTGAACGCTTCACCTGAAGCATAACCAGGAGCATGGAAGTACAGAGACCACGAGTGGTAGGACGTCCGGGTGCTTTAATGTGGCAACGAGTAGATCCCCCAGTGAGTGAGGGGGAATCAGGACCTTATAAAGGAGAAAGGTAATGGGGAACAGGTGTAGGTGATTAGAGCAGGGGGAGGCTAGGTGAGAGGGTGTGCCCTGGAGGGAGGCGGGGCTGGTTGTTCCCTGACAGTATTATGGCAAAGATCTAACACATGTGGAGGACGGATTTATTCCTGGGTGTATTACAGGGTTTATTTTCGGGATCATTGCAGAGTCTGTTGCAGGGTTTATTTATTCCAGGGTTTGTTTTACAAGGTTTATTGCAGGGTTTGTTGTAAGGTTTAATGATTGCAGGGTTTATTGCAAACCCAGCCATTAGGTTTGCACAATCCATGTCACTCTTATGTCGGTCTCAAGCCCGGAAAAATGTGGAGGATTTTGTTTTGACGGTCATCCGGTGTAAAACATGTGCCAAATCAAATATGCGGATCACGAATCAGAACTTTATACCAGATCGGTCAAGGCCCGAGTTACCAATGACCACCCCAGGTATCGTTGGCCAACAGGTTACCGGTGGAAATTGTGCTACTGTTGGCCGAAGGAGGAGAAGGAAAGGAGAAAGACGTCTACAGAGACAGCAGGGAAAGGAGAAGTGGAGGAGAGTGGAGGTTAGGGTTGGTACTTTAAATGTTGGTACTATGACGGGTAAAGGGAGAGAGGGAGCTGATATGATGGAGAGGAGAAAGGTAGAGATGTTGTGTGTTCAGGAGACCAAGTGGAAAGGGAGTAAGAGCAGGAACATTGGAGGTGTTTAAACTGTTCTATCATGGTGTGGATGGAAAGAGAAATGGTGTAGGGGGGATTCTGAGGGAAGAGTACAGTAAGAGTGTAGTGGAGGTGAAGAGAGTTTCTGATAGGGTGATGAACGTGAAGCTGGAAGTTGAAGGGGTGATAATAAATGTCATCGGTACTCCACAAGTGGGTTGTGAGATGGAGGAGAAGGATAAATTCTAATGTGAGTTAGATGAACTGGTGGAGAGTGAACCTAGGAATGAAAGATTGGTGATTGGGGCAGACTTTAATGGACATGTAGGTGAAGGGAACAGAGGTGATGAGGAGGTGATGGTAGGTATGGCCTAATTATGAGAGAAATGTGGAAGAGCAGATGGTGGATATAGATTATGCATTATCCAATAGATTTTGCTAAAAGTATGTAAAGCGTACAACAGGGTGGAGAGAGGAGTTGTGGTATTGTATGAGAAAGTCTGGTGTGTCAGAGAAGTATGTGAGGGTGGTGCAGGACACTGAGTATGAGGACAGTGTGACAGCAGTGAAGTGTGCAGTAGATACGACAGACTGGTTCAATCTGAAGGTTGGACTGCATCAAGGATCGGATCTAAACCCTTTCCTGTTTGCAGTTCGCAGATCTGAGCCCTATTCAATTCAGTTCAATTAATTTATATTTGTATTAAGCTTTTAATAATGAACATTGTCTCAGAGCAGCTTTACATAGATAATGTGGTGATAAAAAGTTCTTTATAAGTGTAAGTTTGTCCCTGATGAATAAGTCGGTAGAGACTGTGGTGAAGGAAAAACTCCCTGAGATGCAGAAGGAAGAAACCTTGAGAGGAACCAGACTCAAGAGGGAACCTCATCCTCATCTGGGTGGCACTGAATGTCCATTTATTAGGGTGAGTCCAGGTTCTCTGTGTGCTTCTTGTCTGAGTCAGTTTTCTAGATGAAAGGTTGTGATAAATGTGTGAATGTAAATAAAGGACTGAATGTGACTGTAAATTTAAAACAATGACACACTGTCAAACTCCACCCTGTGTTCAACCTCCAGCTTGTGTGCTTATTGTGTACTTGTGTTGCTTCATACACTCTTACACAATAGGCTATTCACAAATATACCTGGCCTTTATAAGAGGTTAGCACACACACACACACACACACACACACACACACACACACACACACAGAAAAACACAGTAATCTGTACTGACATGTTCAGGCTGTCAGTCATTTGTGTATGTGTATGTGTGTGTGTGTGTGTGTGTGTGTGTGTGTGTGTGTGTGAGACTTTTCACTTAAAAACATGCCTATAATTACAATAAACTGTAAGACTGTACTGAGCGCTACACTGTAATAAGATAGATAGATAGATACGATTGGTACCACTGGCTTACAGCCTCTGAGGAGCGCTGCAAATTATGAGTCTGCATCTGTAGGTTGTATTTGATAAAAAAAATTATTATTATTTATTTATATATAAAGTATTATTTCAATTTGTAATAATGAGCACTTCCACAACTCTGACTTCAGACGCATGTGGAAAGGCATCCAGACCATCACAGACTACAAACCGACAGCTCGATCTCAACCAACCAGCAGTGGCTTCCTCCCGGACGAACTCAATCACCTTTTTGCTTGTTTCAATCAAGTCATAGGACATTTCACCTCAACCACTGACCTCTAATGCTCTCAGGTCACTATCACTCTCCACAGCGGACATCTATTCATTGTTTAGCAGACTGGATGTACGCAAGGCAGCCGGTCCGGACGACATCCCTAGACGAGTTCTCAAAGCATGTGCTGGACAACTGGCACAGGTTTTCACTAACATTTTCAACCTGTTACTGGCCCAAGTCACGGTTCCTACATGCCTAAAGACCACAACCATCATACCAGTGCCTAAGCACTCCTGCCTGAATGACTTTCGCCCACTTGCACTCAACCCTATCGTTATGAAATGCTTTAAGAAACTGATCTTAAATCACCTCACTGCGGGTCTATCACCAACACTGGACCCACACCAGTATGCCTATCGCCTGAACAGGTCGACAGAGGATGCAGTTCCATGGCTCTTCATTCAGCCCTCACCCACCTGGATAAAAAACAACACCTACATCAGAATGCTGTTCATTGACTTTAGCTCTGCGTTCAATACAGTCCTCCCCACTCTACTGATCTAGGGTTAGCTCAGTGACCTGGGTATCTGCACCTCTACTTGCAGATGGATTCTGGACTTTCTCACCAACAGACCTCAACCTATCAGGTTGGGCAAATAGGTGTCCTCAACCCTCATTCTAAACACTGGCAACCCACAGGGCTATGTTCTGAGCCCACTACTCTACTCTCTGTTCACCCACAACTGTGCTCCTCTGTATAACTCAAACATCTTCATCAAGTATGCAGATGACACCACCATGGTCAGCCAGATTAGCAACAATGATGAATCGACCTACAGGGAACCAAGCCTGACAGTATGGTGTGCCAACCAACAACCTGTCCCTCAATGCCTCAAAGACTAAAGAGCTCATTGTAGACTTATGGAAATCTAACAGCAGGAGACATCTACCAGTCAACAGCAATGGAACTGATGTAGAGCAAGTTTCCAGCCTCAACTTTTTGGGAGTTCACATCTCTGAGGATCTGTCCTGGCAACAGAACACTTCAGCTCTGGTTAGGAGGCACAACAATGCCTGTAATTCTTAAGAAGTTTCAAGAATGCTCTGTCTCCAGGGATTTTAATAAGTTTCTAATGCTGCATCATCAAGAGCATCCTGACCAACTCTATCACTGTATGGTATGAAGGCTCCACTGCGTGTGACGGTTCAGGACCAGCTTTTTTCGATCCACCATCACACTACTAAACTCTACACTACACTGTTAGATCATTGTATAGACAATGTATATAACTTCTGTACAATTAAACATACAATGTACATATTACACACTATTTTTTTATACTCCTCATTCACCACACATATTGTGCTTTCATTCACTCTCATTCATGTACATATGTGTATATAATCTATCTATCTATCTATCTATCTATCTATCTATCTATCTATCTATCTATCTATCTATCTATCTATCTATCTATCTCATCAGTGTTTATGCTCCACAAGTCGGCTGTGAGATGGAGGAGAAGGAAAAATTCTGGAGTGAGTTAGAAGAGAAGTATGTGAGGGTGGTGCAGGACACTGAGTATGAGGACAGTGTGACAGCAGTGAAGTGTGCAGTAGGAACGACAGACTGGTTCAATCTGGAGGTTGGACTGCATCAAGGATCGGATCTGAGCCTTTTCCTGTTTGCAGTGGTGATGGACAGGTTGAAGGACAAGATCAGACAGGAGTCTCCGTGGACTATGATGTTTGTGGATGATATTGTGATTAGTGGTGAGCGTAGGAAGCAGTTGGAGAATAGCCTGGAGAGGTGGAGGTACACGCTGGAGAGAAGGGGAATGAGAGTCAGTAGGAGTAAGACAGAGTACATGTGTGTGAATGAGAGGGAGGGCAGTGGAGGGGTGCGGTTGCAGGGAGAAGAGGTGGAGAGGGTGGAGGAGTTCAGGTACCTGGGGTCAACAGTGCAGAGTAATGGAGAGTGTGTTAGAGAAGTGAAGAAAAGAGTGCAGGCAGGGTGGAGTGGGTGGAGAAGAGTGATAGCAGGAGTGATTTGTGATAGAAGAGTATCTGTGAGAGTGAAAGGGAAAGTTTATAGGACTGTGGTGAGACCTGAGATGTTGTATGGTTTAGAGACAGTGGCATTGAGTAAAAGACAGGAGGTGGAGCTGGAGGTAGCAGAGCTGAAGATGTTGAGATGTTAATTGGTTGTGACGATGATGGACAGGATTAGAAATGAGTTTATTAGAGGGACAGTGCATGTAGGATGTTTTGGAGACAAGGTGAGGGAGGTGAGATTAATATGGTTTGGACATGTGCAGAGGAGGGACATGGGGTATATCAGTAGGAGAATGCTGAGGATGGAGCCACCAGGAAGGAGGAAAAGAGGAAGACTGTAATGAGTGTTATATTGTAATGAGTGTTACGCTGTAATTGAGTGTTACACCTTATACACTTTATATTGAGTGTTAGTCACAATATACATGCTTCCCTTAGGAAATATTATCAGAAGGCATGGAATTAGCTTCCAGTGTTATGCTGATGATACCCAGCTATAAATCTCAT
This sequence comes from Silurus meridionalis, assembly GCF_014805685.1. NCBI lineage: Eukaryota > Metazoa > Chordata > Actinopteri > Siluriformes > Siluridae > Silurus > Silurus meridionalis. The sequence goes on along the minus strand of NC_060905.1, from coordinate 330,318 downwards.
CAAAACCAGGTGATACACTCAATTAGCTCACATAACTGAGTGTGTTAAAGAAATGAAAGACTGGATGATCCATAACTTTCTACTATTAAATTCTGATAAGACGGAGATTTTGCTTATCAGCCCAAAAACCAGTACACAGAAGCTCCAGCATCTCAACCTGCGTTTAGACGGATGTTCTGTAAGTACTAGTTCAACAGTAAAAACCTGGGAGTTATTTTAGAGCAACTTATCTTTTAAAAATCACATCAACCAAGTTACAAAAACAGCTTCTTCCACCTTAGAAATATTGCTAAGCTAAGAAACATGTTGTCTATATCTGATGCAGAGAAGCTCGTCCATGCGTTCATGACCTCCAGACTGGACTACTGTAATGCATTACTAGGTGGATGTCCTGCATCATTAATAAACAAGCTTCAGTTAGTTCAGAATGCAGCAGCAAGAGTTCTCACAAGGTCAAGAAAATATGATCATATAACCCCAATCTTCTCATCCCTACACTGGCTTCCTGTTAAGTTTCAAATCAAGTCAAGCCAAGTTTATTTGTATTGCGCTTTTCACAACAGACATTGTCTCAAAGCAGCTTTACAGAAATCAACAGTGAAGGTGAATGGTGTGTGTTTATCTCTGATGAGCAGCCGTGGCGACCGTGGCAAGGAAAAACTCCCTTAGATGTTATGAGGAAGAAACCTTGAGAGGAACCAGACTCAAAAGGGGAACCCATCCTCATTTGGGTGACATCAAGAGTTTGATCATAAATCTTTCAACAATAAAGAACACTGGAGAGAGAGAACTAACATGATTACTGGAGTATAAGATTATAAGTGATGTTCTTTCTGCAGTCTTATACAGTCTATATGGTTAGTAGCTCCTTCAAATCCACTACAAACTACTGCTTCTGATTCATAAAGCCCTAAATGGTTTATCTCCATGTATCTCCAGTCTTCTAACACGCTACAATCCGTCACGCTCCCTGAGATCTCAACACTCTGGACTTCTAGTAGTTCCTAGAATAGCAAAGTCCACTAAAGGTGGTAGAACATTCTCACATTTAGCTCCTAAACTCTGGAACAGTCTTCCTGACAGTGTTCGGGGCTCAGACACCCTCTCCCAGTTTAAGTGCAGATTAAAGACGTATGTTTTTAGCGAGTTCTACACATAACACACATCACATCATAACCTTGTGCTCCAGAACATCTGATCACATCACATTATCAACTTGTGCTGTTAATATCATGAACAGCAGCTACGCTAATTCCTCTCCACTGCTTCTCTTTCTCTCCCCATTCCGAGGCTTCGTGAGGTTGCTCCAGCTCCAGTCACATTCCACCTCATGAAGATTGTGGACCTTTGAAAAAGTAGATGCCGAACTCACAAACATCCCGAACCATCTAGAGGCGTACCAGTGCCAATTGGATCCCACTACATGTGTGGAGTTTTGACATTGGGCCTCCTGGAGTGTTTAAAGGCATGGAGAAGCTGATGCTGAATCTGTGCTGGATCTGTGATGATCACAAATGTTGAGCTCAGTAGCTCCTAGTTTTATAACCATTAAGACTGTATAAGACTGTAGAAAGATCATTATTTATAATCTTATACTCCAGTGCTCATGTTAGTTCTCACTCTCCAGTGTTCTGTATAGTTGAAAGATTTATGATCAAACTCTTGATGTCACCCAAATGAGGATGGGTTCCCCTTTTGAGTCTGGTTTCTCTCAAGGTTTCTTCTTCATTACATCTAAGGGAGTTTTTCCCCTTATATGTAATGAAGAAGAAACCTTGAGAGTCGCCACGGCTGCTCATCAGGGATAAACACACACCATTCACCTTCACTGTTGATTTCTGTAAAGCTGCTTTGAGACAATGTCTTGTTGTAAAAAACGCAATAGAAATAAACTTGACTTGACACTTTAATGAGGGTTATACTGTAATGAATGTTATTACAGTGTAATACTCGTTACAATATGTGTTGTATTGACTGTTACACTTCAACGAGGGTTATATGGTAATGAGTGTTACACTGTAACGAATGTTATATTGTAATGAATGTTACACTGTATGCCAGGGAGTCACCAGCCATGCCTCCCTCCTTCACTCAACACTCTCGCTTAGCCTCTCCATCCCACTAATCATCTACACCTGTCCTCCTCCTACACATCACCTACACCTGTCCTCCATTTACCCATTCCCTTTATAAGGTTTCTATTCCCTTTCACTCACCGCCCGATCTACCAGTTATGACCATAGATCACCCGGACTTCCTACCGCTCTTGTTCCCTGTGCTTCTATGCTCCTGGCTATGTCAAGTCAAGTCAAGTCAAGTTTATTTGTATAGCGCTTTTCACAACAGACATTGTCTCAAAGCAGCTTTACACAAATCAACAGTGATGGTGAATGGTGTGCATTTGTCCCTGATGAGCAAGCCGTGGCGACTGTGGCAAGGAAAAACTCCCTTAGATGTTATGAGGAAGAAACCTTGAGAGGAACCAGACTCAAAAGGGGAACCCATCCTCATCTGGGTGACATCAAGAGTTTGATCATAAATCTTTCAACAATACAGAACACTGGAGAGTGAGAACTAACATGATTACTGGAGTATAAGATTATAAGTAATGTTCTTTCTGCAGTCTTAAACAGTCTATATGGTTAGTAGCTCCGAGTTTTATAAGCTCAGCATTTGTGATCACCACAGATCCAGCATCAGCTTCTCCATGCCAGAGCCTTTAAACACTCCAGGAGGTCCAATGTCAAAACTCCACACATGTAGCGGGATCCAAATGGCACTGGTACGTCTCTAGATGGTTCAGGATGTTTGTGAGTTCGGCATCTACTTCTTTAAAGGTCCGTAATCATCACGAGGTGGGAGGTGACTGGAGCTGGAGCAACCTCAGGATGCCTCGGGATGGGGAGAGAAAGAGAAGCAGTGGAGAGGAATTAGCGTAGCTGCTGTTCATGATATTAACAGCACAAGTTGATAATGTGCATGTGATCAGATGTTCTGGAGCACAAGGTTATGATGTGATGTGTGTTATGTGTAGGCTTTGCTAAAAGATACGTTTTAATCTACACTTAAATTGGGTGAGTGTGTCTGAGCCCCGAACACCGTCAGGAAGACTATTCCAGAGTTTAGGAGCTAAATGTGAAAATGCTCTACCACCTTTAGTGGACTTTGCTATTCTAGGAACTACTAGAAGCCCAGAGTTTTGAGATCTCAGGGGCGTGGCGGATTGTAGCGTGTTAAAAGACTGGATAGATACACGGAGCCAAACCATTTAGTGCTTTATAAGTGAGAAGTAATAGTTTGTAGTCTATTCGAAACTTAACAGGAAGCCAATGTAGGGACGATAAGATCGGGGTTATGTGATCATATTTTTTGACCTTGTAAGAACTCTGGCTGCTGCATTCTGGACTAACTGAAGCTTGTTTATTAATGAAGCAGGACATCCACCTAGTAACGCATTACAGTAGTCTATTCTGGAGGTCATAAGCATGGACGAGCTTCTCTGCATCGGATATAGACAACATATTTCTTAGCTTAGAAATATTTCTAAGGTGAAAGAAGGCTGTTTTGTAACCTGATTGATGTGATTTTTGAAAGACAAGTCGCTGTCTAAAATAACACCCAGGTCTTTTACCGTTGAACTAGTGGTTACAGAACATCCGTCTAAATGCAGGTTGAGATGCTGGAGCGTCTGTATACCAGTTTTTGGGCCGATGAGCAAAATCTCAGTCTTATCAGAATTTAAAAGTAGAAAGTTATGGGTCATCCAATCTCTTAGTTCCTTAACACACTCAGTCATCCGGGTTAATTGAGCTGTATCGCCTGGTTTAGATGAAATATATAGCTGAGTATCATCAGCATAACAATGGAAGCTAATTCCATGCCTTCTAATAATATTTCCTAACGGAAGCATGCTTCATAGGAAGCACTCAGTTAAGTGTGCCATTGGCTACAGTCTCATCTCTAGCTCTTTTGTGTTTTGCATGTTTCTTGCATGTTCTTATCTTCCTGGACCTTTCAGCAGCATTTGACACAGTCAACCACAAGACACTTTTGTCAACCCTCATGAGCCTCGGTATCTACGGAACAGCATGGAAATGGTTTGCTTCCTACCTGGAAGGTCGCTCATACCAGGTAACATGGAGAGGATCCACATCTGCTCCGTGTAGACTCACCACTGGTGTCCCACAAGGCTCGGTACTTGGTCCCCATCTTTTCTCCCTCTATACCCACTTCATTGGTGAAGTCATATCCTCACATGGGTTTTCTTATCACTGCTATGCAGATGACACTCAACTAATCTTTTCTTTTCCTCCATCAGATACCACAGCTTCCATTTGGATCTCAGCATGTTCGACAGACATATCCTTATGGATGAGTGCTCACCAACTAAAACTCAACCCCAGCAAAACAGAACTGCTCGTCATCCCAGGTGATTCATCTCCAGGTCAAGATCTCCTAATAACACTTCATGACTCTCTGCTCTCACCTTCAGCGACTGCTCGTCACCTTGGGGTAACTTTGGACAATGAACTGTCCTTCTTTCCACATGTCACTAATGTGGCTCGATCTTGTCGATTTCTTCTCTACAACATCCGAAGGATTCGACCATTTCTGTCCACACAGGCTGCCCAGGTGCTTGTTCAGTCTCTTGTCATTTCAAGACTTGACTACTGCAGCTCTCTGCTGGCAGGTCTTCCCCTGAACGCTATTCATCCACTGCAAATGATCCAAAATGCAGCTGCACGACTTGTGTTCAATCTGCCCAAGTTCTCCCACACCACCCCACTGCTGCGCTCCCTTTACTGGCTTCAGTAGCTGCACGTATCAGATTCAAAACACTGATGCTTGCCTACAAGGCCAAAAATGGACCAGCACCATCTTACCTCAGTGACCTCATCACATCTCGCACTGCACCACGCTGTCTGAGATCCTCCAGCACTGCTCCACTGGTACCTCCTTCTCTCAGAATGAGAGGTAAGTACACTTCAAGGCTCTTCTCTGTTCTGGCACCGAGGTGGTGGAATGAACTTCCCCTAGATGTTCGTACAGCAGAGTCCCTGACTATCTTCAAGCGATGATTGAAGACCTTCATCTTCCTGAAATACTTAAATTAGCATTTTCCAAGTTTGTAGAATTCAAGAGTTATATTTATATGAAGTGTGTAATCTGGTGTACAGTGTAGATTTATTCATTACTAGAGACTCAAAGCACTTTTGTACGTCGCTCTGGATAAGGGCGTCTGCTACATGCTGTAAATGTAAATGTAAATGTTTAGACCAACAATAATAAGACAATTTGTTTTACTCCCGGCTTCTGATGCCTGGTCTATATGTTACACTGTAATAAGTGTTATATTGTAATTAGTGTTATATTGTAATGAGTGTTACACTGTAATGAGTGTTACACTGTAATTAGTATTACACTGTAATGAGTGTTACACTGTAATTAGTATTACACTGTAATGAGTGTTACACTGTAATTAGTATTACACTGTAATGAGTGTTACACTGTAATTAGTATTACACTGTAATGAGTGTTACACTGTAATGAGTGTTATATTGTAATTAATGTTATATTGTAATTAGTATTACACTGTAATGAGTGTTATATTGTAATGAGTGTTACACTGTAATTAGTATTACACTGTAATGAGTGTTACACTGTAATGAGTGTTATATTGTAATTAGTGTTATATTGTAATGAGTGTTACACTGTAATGAGTGTTACACTGTAATTAGTATTACACTGTAATGAGTGTTACACTGTAATTAGTATTACACTGTAATGAGTGTTACACTGTAATTAGTATTACACTGTAATGAGTGTTACACTGTAATGAGTGTTACACTGTAATAAGTGTTATATTGTAATGAGTGTTACACTGTAATGAGTGTTATATTGTAATTAATGTTATATTGTAATTAGTATTACACTGTAATGAGTGTTATATTGTAATGAGTGTTACACTGTAATTAGTATTACACTGTAATGAGTGTTACACTGTAATGAGTGTTACACTGTAATGAGTGTTATATTGTAATGAGTGTTACACTGTAATGGGTGTTATATTGTAATGAGTGTTATATTGTAATGAGTGTTATATTGTAATGAGTGTTACAGTGTAATGGGTGTAACATTGTGATGGCTAATGTTTTGTTGGCAGCTGATTATATAAGTGTTTGTATTTTTGTAAAGTGCTGGAAATTGTGCAGCAGTTGTTTTTAGTCCTGCAGTTTTTCGAAGATAAATTACATGTACTAAAAGAAAACAATCTTAAGAAGGTGAAGGAGAAGTAAACTGAAGCGAGTGTATGGTTCAGTGCATTTGAATGAGTTGCGGCTGTATTGTTTGTTCTAGTTGCTTATATTTGATGTGTGTGTTACCTTGGAGCTATGGTATGTCTTAAGTCTCTGAAGTATGTTACATATCTCCACCACCAACACACTTCCTACAGCAGAACACGTTCCTCAGTGTTCCTTACAGAGTATGAAGCTTCATGTAGAGATGAAATGCTGCTGATTGGGTGCAACACATCGCCTTACTCTCGGCCCTGTTCCTACCCCTGAGCTGACAGTGTACAATTTCATTGCCTGACAGAAACTCTGTGGAGGAATGAGGACGAGCTCAGACAGGCAGGAGCACAGCACTCCGACTTCTGAAGGAGAAATAATTGAAACAGTTCAGCATCATTCTATACCTCTAATAAACACAACATTGTAATAAAGTCATTTTAACATGATAAGGTTTTGTGGTGCGATGTCTAAAACTTCAACACCTCAACACTGATGGAACTGTAATGATGGATGGGGATGAAGTTCTCTTTAGAGTCTGGTTTCTCTCAAGGTCCTTCACCACAGTCACCACTGGATCAGTCATTAGGGAGAAACCTATAAGGAACAAACTGATCTACATTCCAAATTTATAACCTCTTTATCTCTGTGAAGTGCTGAGAGCTGAAGATAAGGTCTTCATCTTCATATTATTATTCTTCTTCCACTTTATCTGCAGGGTTGAAGCATTCCTCCTTTAAATTATTTGCCTTTTGAAAATATGACTAACCTTGATATATAACTAGCCTGATATATGTAGTCACATATATATATATATATATATATATATATATATATATATATATATATATATAGATAGATAGATAGATAGATAGATAGATAGATAGTGTGTGTGTGTGTGTGTGTGTGTGTGTGTGTGTGTGTGTGTGTGTGTGTGTGTGTGTGTGTTTGCTAACCACAAGGGGGCGGTAGAGAAGTCAGTTTGTCAGTGTACAGTAAACTGAAAAAAAGACAAAAGTATCTTTAAAGATATAGGAAACATTACATACAATTACTGTAATAATAATAATAATAATTATTATTATTATTATTATTATTATTATTATTATCCTTCTCCTTCTTTCTATTAAAAGACCCATCAGGTAAAATGTAGTGAAATTTGGAACCTTAACTGTGGAAGGTTTTGAACATTGCGACCAGATTCCTCCCTGCTGACACTCTAGCACCACCTTCAGGTCAGATTTTGGCCTCATTTGGAAGTATGTTTATATGTAATTTCTATGTCTTTTTTGCTACCCCTCCTTCAGATTTTCTACAATCACATGGTCTTAAGTCCCATCAGAACTAAAAATGATCAAAGGAACTCTCACACTCAAAACGATTCTCCTGTAGCACGCTGGTAAAGATCAGGTAGTGAAGGTGAAGGTCAACAGCGCATCTGCAGCTCAACATGAAGCAGCATTAATGTTCCTCACAGCGTCTACGCTGCAGTTGCGCCACCTTGTGGTCAAGAACCATAACATCTTTCCTTTTTTTCCCTATTACAGTTAAAAACTCATAGGGATAAAATTATTTATTTAAAATGTACATAATTTATTTATTAATGTATTTCATTTAGTTTAAATCTGCTTTGTAAAAATGTGTCAACACTGTACTAAAATAATTATTTATATTCTTTATATCCTCTATAATTATTTGACAGCTGATTGGGTTAAGGGTTATGATTGCTACTGTTTATAGTGCCTCTCTTAATGTTAGTCAGATGTTAGGATTCAGCTTTAAATCATTTGAAGTGCTCGTTCTTAAAGTTGTACTTTCAGACATACATAGAAAACTCGCTCTGGTCGCCGTTTACAGACCCCCAGGACCCTACGCTGATTTTCTTCAAGAGTTTGCTTGTTTTCTTTCAGATCTCTTGATCAATTTTGATAAAGTGCTGCTTGTAGGAGATTTTAATATTCATGTAGATGATGTAAACGATGCTCTAGGACTATCATTTGTCGACTTATTAAACTCTTTTGTGGTTAAACAAAACTGGAGGAAAACTAAATTAGAGGTATTTAGAATCGCGTATAAAGACAGTATGCTCAGCTACAGACGGGCGCTAAAAGCTGCTAGAGCTGAACACCTGAGCAAACTCATAGAAAACAACAAAAACAATCCCAGGTTCCTTTTCAGCACAGTAGCTAAACTAACTACAAATCAGGGCTCTGAAAATTGTGTTCCATCACAGTTTAGTAGTGACGACTTTATGAATTTCTTCACTGAAAAAATAGATAACATTAGAAACACAATTGTGGAGGTCCAACCTCCTGAGAGCATCTCCTGATCCATTCTCACCTAAAACTCCACATCTACACTGTTTTACATGTACAGGACAGGAAGAGCTGCATGATCTTATCACCAAAACCAAATCAACAACATGTCAGTTAGATCCTATTCCATCTTAACTACTGAAGGAAGTGTTCCATACAGCTGGTGAGACTCTTCTCAATATTATTAACTCCTCACTATCTTTAGGTCACGTCCCTAAATCCCTCAAGTTAGCAGTTATTAATCCCCTCATTAAAAAGTTACAAGAGAACAATATCTTTGAAGAGTTTCAGTCAGGTTTCAGGCTCCATCATAGCACAGAAACTGCTGTAATTACAATCACTAATGACCTGTTTTTAGCTTCAGACCAAGGCTTCATCTCGCTGTTAGTTTTACTAGATCTTCAAGGTTCAAGGTTTATATTTGTCAATGCCACCTGACATACAGAGAAATCAAAATACAGTTTCTCTTCTCCTTCATTAAATGTTTGAGGTAACAGCAGTGTATTTGTAATGAATATATATAAATATAGTATACAGTGGTGGGTCGTGTATTTGATACCTGGACCTTCAGTGAGGACGTACTCGACTTAATCCACCTCTTAATACACCACTGTCACGTCACAATTATAAAAACCATCAATACAATACAAACACACAATATAACAACACATGCATTACAGAGAGACGTTTCACATCTGGAGGTAAAAACCATTTTACAACAAACCCAGTTACACTCCAAACCTCCAGACTACAACCACAACTGTGCACCTACAACATCTGGAGCAGTTCACAATCAATATTTGTCTAATAACATGACCAAAAACATTAAAATGTAAATAAAACACAACCTAATCACCAGAGATGCAGACTCATAATGTGCAGCGCCCCCCAGAGGCTGTAATCCAGTGGTACCGCTCGTATGTTTGGGGCTCAGACACACTCTCCCAGTTTAAGTGCAGATTAAAGACGTATGTTTTTAGAGAGTTCTACACATAACACACATCACATCATAACCTTGTGCTCCAGAACATCTGATCACATCACATTATCAACTTGTGCTGTTAATATCATGAACAGCAGCTACGCTAATTCCTCTCCACTGCTTCTCTTTCTCTCCCCATCCCGAGGCATCCTGAGGTTCCTCCAGCTCCAGTCACATTCCACCTCGTTAAAAAAGAAGAAGGTGCCCACAAACATCCCGAACCATCTAGAGACGTACCAGCACCATTTGGATCCCACTTCATGTGGAGTTTGGACATTGGACCCTTTTTGAGTGTTTAAAGGCTCTGGCATGGAGAAGCTGGTGTTGGATCTGTGATGATCTCAGATGTTGAGCTATTTTATGAGTTGCTCAGTAGCTCCTGGTTCCATAACCTAAAATGACTGTATAAGACTGTAGAAAGATCATCAGTCATAATCACACACTCCAGTGCTCATGTTAGTTCTCGCTCTCCAGTGTTCTGTAGTGTTTAAAGACTATAATCACACTCTTGATGTCACCCAAATGAGGTTCTGCTTTTGAGTCTGGTTCCTCTCAAGGTTTTTTCCTCATTACATCTAAGGGTTTTTTCCGTTACCACAGTTGCCCCAGTCTTCATCATCAGGGATAAATACATATCATTCACCTTCATTCAGAAATTCTCTAAAGCTGCTTTAAGACAATGTTTGTTGTGAAATGTGCTATAGAAATAAACTTGAACTAGACTATTCTATTCTACTGTAAAATACTCTGCTCTACTCTTTAATACTTTACTATGCTTTACTCAACTCTACTCTATATTCTAATCTACTGTACTCTTTTCTTCTTCTTCTTCTTTCTCCACCTCTTCCCTCTGCAACCGCACCCCTCCACTGCCCTCCCTCTCATTCACACACATGTACTCTGTCTTACTCCTGCTGACTTTCATTCCCCTTCTCTCCAGTGTGTACCTCCACCTCTCCAGGATCTTCTCCACCTGCTCCCTACTCTCACCACAAATCACAAAAACATCATAGTCCACAAAGACTCCTGTCTGACCTCATCCGTCAACCTGTCCATCACCACTGCAAACAGGAAAGGGCTCAGAGTCGATCCTTGATGCAGTTCCACCTCCACCTTGAACCAGTCTGTTGTTCCTACTGCACACTTCACTGCTGTCACACCGTCCTCATACATGTCCTGTACCACCCTCACATACTTCTCTGGCACACCAGACTTCCTCAGTGTTTCCCATGTGATCTAGGCCGGTGGTGCCTTTTATAATCAGGGAAGAATCACACAGCACACAGAATGGCGCATATGTTCTTCTTATGTTATCATTTTGTCCCAACATGCATATAATCCTTCATCATTACCACTGCAATCGAAAACTTTATGGCCTGTCTTACCATCATCATCAAACATGGCAACATACAAAGTACAATTCCAACAATCAATACAAGAATCAATACTAAAACAAAGTAGTGTTTAACACTCGTAAATAAATTCTTAATCTTTAAAAAAACTTATTTATTTAAAAAGCAGGTATTTCAGGTTCTCCAAGACGTCATGTTTCTCGGTGCTTGTTCAATATGTCTATAAGCAGTATTATCAGGTATACGTAACAGGCTTCTTAGACCAACAGACCAATTAGTGCACAGATTAAACTAGTTTGATTCTGCTTGCGTGTATCCACTGTAGCTGATAATCAGTCAGAACTTCAGTTCGTGTTACAGCTAGAACAGTCGCTGGACCCAGATACTTCAGCTCACCGACCTTGGTGGGCTTCAGGCTTCGTATCAGGACCTGCTGATTAGGCACAAAATGGTGTGTTGGCTTACTTCTGAATGTCCACACATCTCTGCACTGAAATAGCCTTTATATTTATTCACTGTATATACTTCATATATATATACCACTGCTGTAAATATGATACATGTTTATCTGCACTTTTGCACGACTGCTACATTTTGCACTTCTGGTAGATGCCAAACTGCATTTCGTTGCTGTGTACCTGTACAATGCAATGACAATAAAGTTGTATCTATCTATCTATCTATCTATCTATCTATCTATCTATCTATCTATCTATCTATCTATCTATCTATCTATCTATCTATCTATCTGTGGGCAGAGGAAGAGTTAGTGAGACATCAGCACTGATAGAATTCCATTTTTTCAACCAGGGCAGAAACGTAGTCGTCCACCATCACTTCCAGGTTACCTAAGGAAGAAATGCCACTGTGGCCCCTGGGGTCAGGAAAGGCCGGCTCATTACAAGTTCAAAAGGTGACAGTTTAGTAGTTGAATATGGGGTCATTCTCATTTCTGTGAGTACTGCCGGGAGAACAACAGTTCAAATTCGGCCTGTTTCAATGCAGGCTTTAGTAACACGTTCCTTAATGGTTCTGTTTGTTCTCTCTACCACTCCAGCTGACTGTGGGTGTGAGGGAATATTCAAATTACAATCAATTGCTAAGCTTTTATCCAAAAGTTGTGTTACCTTAGAAGCAAAAATGTGTGCCATTATCACTTTCAATCACACTGGGAATACCGAACCTAGAAATGATCTCTTTCGTTAATATTTTGACAACCGTTTTAGCGTTCTCTGTCACGCATGCAAATGCTTCTGGCCACTTACTGAATCTGTCGACTATAACCAACAGGTATCTCGAATTTCCTACAGCTGGCATATGAGTGAAATCTATCTGTAGGTGTTGGAAAGTCGATGTACGTTAGTTTTGGCACAAGTCAAACATGAATCTAACACTAGTTTGGTTGTTTTAGCTACATCAGCAATACAGTATAATGTGTTTATAGCCTGTGTGACTTTAGCTATGCTAATGTGTGACATCCCATGGTAATGTTTCACCAACACTATTAAAGCTAGTTTAGGCAGAGCAATTTTACCATCTACATCTTTAATGATACCATCAGAATCTGATTTACATTGTTTAGAAGCCTTCATCTTCCTCAGTAGGCTGACTCTGAAGTATTTTAGATCAATATCTGGTATATTGGAGATATGTGTCATCATCGATCTGAGTTTGGATGGAATTAAATCACAAATTTTGACTAGACTATAGAGACAAAACTTTTTCTTTTTTTTATACTTTCTTTTTTTTCTTTTACTTCTTTTTTTTAATACTTTTTTTGGGCATATGAAAATGATCGTGGATTCTTTTGGATACTTCAGACAATATCGCCTATATTAGACAGACCGTAAAAAAAGTCTTCTAATCTTGCCACAGTCTTCATGGCTGCTCATCAGGGGTAAATACACATTTTTCGCCTTAACTGTTAAATTCTGTAAAGCTGCTTTCAGACAATGTCTGTTGTGAAAAGTGCAATAGAAATAAACTTGACTTGACTTGACTATTCATTTTATCACCACATTATCTGTGTAAAGCTCAATACAAATAAACATGAATAGAATTAAATCTTACGTCTAATGTAAAAAGAACGTTGTCACAAAGAATTCATCCCACCAGAGGAAATTGTTATCATTAAATGAACAATTAATGCATAACCAAGACACAAAAACACATGCGGCCCCTTTTTCCTGGCAAATAGAAAAATCCCTGCAAACAAGGAAGTGTCCTAAAACTTACCTTAATGCGTAATTTCCCTTCGGATATTGCCAGTAATTATCTCACTTCTGACACCAAAACTGTTCGATTTTTATCATGCCCAAACAAAACTATCTTGGAGAGGTTTTCCATACGATCTACGATGCCCGTGGTGTCTTTTCTGATCAGAGAAGAATCACACAGCATATGTTCTTCTTTAATTTAATGCAGATAACAGACAAGTATTTATACACACTGAAGAAAACTGAGCTAAAACTGTTCCTGATTGAGTAAGAAGACATAATAACCAGAGATGTGTGAGTCCAGATAAAGACTTCCTGTAGACCTCACATACTCACATGGTAAAGATCCTGTAGACACTGAACAGATAACAGGAATGTGTTTGAAGAACCAGTGTGAGGCCCATTTTAATATCAACACTCATACAATACCACAACTCCTCTCTCCACCCTGTCGTACGCTTTCTCTAAATCCACAGACACACAATGCAACTCCTTCTGACCTTCTCTATACTTCTCCATCAACATTCTCAAAGCAAATAATGCGTCTGTGGTGCTCTTCCTCGCCATGAAACCATACTGCTGCTCACAGATGGTCACCTCTTCTCTCAGCCTGGCTTCCACTACTCTTTCCCATAACTTCATGGTGTGACTGATCAACTTAATTCCCCTGTAGTTACTGCAGGTCTACACATCTCCCTTATTCTTAAAGATCAGTACCAACACACTCCTTCTCCATTCCTCAGGCATCTTCTCACCTTCCAGAATCCTGTTAAATAATCTGGTTAAAAACTCCACTGCATCTCTCCTAAACATCTCCATGCTTCCACTGGTATGTCACCACCACAGGTATCATTAACCAACAGGGTACCGGTGGAAATTTGGCTACTGTTGGTTGAAGGAGGAAAAGGAGAGGAGGATACTGCTGCGTGAGAGCGTTAAGTGCTTTATACGTCAGTAGTAGTATTTTATAATCAGTGTGAGATGTAATTGGGAGCAGTGTAGATGATTAAAACAGGGCTGATGTGATTATATTTTCTAGATCTAGTGAGGACTCTTGCTGCTGCATTCTGGACTAACTGAAGCTTATTTCTGCACTTACTCCAACACCCAGACAGTAAAGCGTTACAGTAGTCTAATCTAGATGTTACAAAAGCATCTACTCGTTTTTCTGCATCCTGTAACGACATCATATTTCTAATTTTAGCAATATTTCTAAGGTGAAAGAAGGAGATCCTGGTGATATTATTCACGTGAGACTCAAAGGAAAGACTCGGGTCAATAATCACACCAAGGTCTTTATCTGCTGTACACACTGAAACAGAAACACCATCCAGAGATGCTATGTAATCAGAAAGTTTATTTCTAGCTGCATGTGGTCCTAGTAAAAGTACTTCTGTCTTATCTGAGTGGAGCAGAGGAAAGTTATTAAGCATCCACTGTCTAATGTCCTTTACACACTTCTCAACATTGTTAAGCTGATCTCTCTCATCTGGCTTTGCTGAAATATACAGCTGTGTATCATCAGCATAGCAATGGAAGCGAATCCCATGTTTATGAATGATTTCACCAAGAGGCAGCAGATATAAAGAGAAAGGCAGTGGGCCTAAGACAGATCCTTGTGGAACACCAAACATTACCTCAGAGAGTGTGGAGAACTCACCATTTACATCAACAAACTGATAGTGATCAATCAGATAAGACCTGATCCAGGAGAGAGCTGTTCCCTTTATTCCAACAACGTTCTTCATTGGTGTGAAAAGCTGCACTGAGGTCGAGCAAAACAAGTAAAGAGACAAAACCCTGATCAGAGGCCAATAACAGTCATTTACCACCTTAACTAGAGCCGTCTCTGTGCTATGATGAGGCCGAAATCCTGACTGGTACATTTTAAAAATGTTGTTCCTCAGTAGATGTGAGCAGAACTGCTGTGCTACAACCTTTTCTAGAATCTTGGAGATAAAGAGGAGGTTTGATATTGGACTGTAGTTGGACAGCTGACAGGGTGAAGGTTTCTTAATTAGGGGTTTGATACTGCAGTTTGAAGGATTTAGGTACAAAACCAGTGCTAATGGAAGAGTTTATTATTTTAAAACAGGTTCAATTTCCTCTGGAATGATCTGTTTGAGGAAACTTGTAGGTGAGGGATGGAGAATGCAGGTTGATGATTTTGATGAGGAAATAAATGAAATGAAGTTGTTCTCTTGAATAGGAGTAAAGCTTTGTAGTTGATTGTCTGTTATAATGACACTGCTGTCTACAGGGTTACTTATAAAATAGTTTGGATTTATTTTAATCGTCTTTTTTTCTTGCCTGATGTTTTCAAATTTATTATCAAAAAAGTTCATGAAATTATTACTACCTAATGATGGTGTGCATTTGAGTGCAGTGCTTTTATTTCCTGTCCATCTTGGCATGCTTGACAGACATATCTTCATGGATGAGTGCTCACCAATTAAATCTCCTAATAACACTTCATGACTCTCTGCTCTCCCCTTCAGCCACTGCTCGTAATCTCAGGGTAACTATGGACAATCAACCGTCCTTCCTCCCACGTCACTGATGTGTCTCGTTCCTGTTGATTTCTTCTCTACAACATCCAAAGGATTCGATCATTTCTGTCCACACAGGCTGCCCAGGTTCTTGTTCAGACTCTTGTGATTTCGAGACTGGACTACTGCAGCTCTCTGCGGGCAGGTAAATCTGCCCAAGTTCTCCCACACCACACCACTGCTGCTCCTTCACTGGCTTCCAGTAGCTGCACGTATCAGATTCAAAACACTGATGATGCCTACAAGGCCAAAAATGGACCAGCGCCATCTTACCGCAGTGACCTTATCACATCTCGGACTGCACCACGCTGTCTGAGATCCTCCAGCACTGCTCCACTGGTACCTCCTTCTCTCAGAATGAGAGGTAAGTACACTTCAAGGCTCTTCTCTGTTCTGGCACCGAGGTGGTGGAATGAACTTCCCCTAGATGTTCATACAGCAGAGTTCCTGACTATCTTCAAGCGATGACTGAAGACCTACCTCTTCCTGAAATACTTAAATTAGCACTTTCCGAGTTTGTAGAATTCAAGAGTTATATTTATATGAAGTGTGTAATCTGGTGTACAGTGTAGATTTATTCATTACTAGAGACTCAAAGCACTTTTGTACGTCGCTCTGGATAAGGGCGTCTGCTACATGCTGTAAATGTAAATGTAAATGTAAACTTTTTGCCTCTTAAAATATAACTAACCTGATATATATATATATATATATATATATATATATATATATATATATATATATATATATACAGTGGTACCTTGACCTACGAGTTTAATTCGTTCCGTGGACGAGCTTGTATCTCAATTTGCTCGCACATCAAATCAGTTTTCCACATTGAAAATATTTAAAATAGCATTAATCCGTTCCAACCCTCAAAATGACCCCGTTTTTATGATTCATGTTATTAAATTAGGAGAATACATTTCTAAATAACAAATCTTGTATAAAAACATAATAGAAAGAGTATCTAAAGATATAATAAGGTTTTATACAGTGTATTTACCTTGGAGATGAGATGACTTGAGATAACGAAGACGCTGGTTGAGTGGGGGTGGGGGGGGTGTAGTAATAGCGATAAGCGGCAGAGGGAAAACTTTTTTTGTGTGTGTGTCTGTTTATGTGTGTGTGTGTGTGTGTGTGTGTGTGTGTGTGTGTGTGTGTGTGAACACTACTGTGTACTGTACTGTACTTTATTCTACTCTACTGTACAATACTGTATTTTACTATACTCTACTCCATTCTACTGTAAAATAATTATAATTTACACTACTCTACTCAACTGTACTCTACTCTACTGTACTCTACTCTACTGTACTCTACTGTACTCTACTCTACTGTACTCTACTGTACTCTACGCTACTGTACTCTACTCAACTGTACTCTACTGTACTCTACGCTACTGTACTCAACTCTACTCAACTGTACTGTACTCTACTGTACTCTACGCTACTCTACTGTACTCTACTCTACTGTACTATACTCTACTGTACTCTACTCAACTGTACTCTACTCTACTGTACTCTACTGTACTCTACGCTACTGTACTCTACTCAACTGTACTCTACTCTACTGTACTCTACGCTACTGTACTCAACTCTACTCAACTGTACTGTACTCTACTGTACTCTACGCTACTCTACTGTACTCTACTCTACTCAACTGTACTCTACTGTACTCTACTCAACTGTACTCTACTCTACTGTACTCTACTGTACTCTACGCTACTGTACTCTACTCAACTGTACCTCACGCCACTGTACTCAACTCACTCAACTGTACTGTACTCACTGTACCTCACGCCACTCTACTGTACTCTACTCTACTCAACTGTACTCTACTCTACGCTACTGTACTCTACTCTACTCAACTGTACTCTACTCTACTCTACTGTACTCTACTGTACTGTACTCTACTCTACTGTACTCTACTCAACTGTACTGTACTGTACTCTACGCTACTGTACTCTACTGTACTCTACTCAACTGTACTCTACTCTACTGTACTCTACTGTACTCTACGCTACTGTACTCTACTGTACTCTACTCAACTGTACTCTACTGTACTCTACTCAACTGTACTCAACTCTACTCAACTGTACTGTACTCTACTGTACTCTACGCTACTGTACTCTACGCTACTCTACTGTACTCTACTCTACTGTACTCTACTCTACTCAACTGTACTCTACTGTACTCTACTCTACTGTACTCTACTCTACTGTACTCTACTGTACTGTACTCTACTCAACTGTACTCTACTGTACTGTATTCTACTGTACTCTACTGTACTCTATTCTACTGTACTCTATTCTACTGTAAAATAATTTACACTACTCTACTCTAATGTACTGTACTCTACTCCCCTCTAAAGGGGCAAGTAAATCTTTTCCCTAGTATTACATATTTAAATTTTGCTTGATACGACATATACACTCGTCCGGGGTGGGCGGCAGATCACGCCCATACACCCTGCATTCTTCTATAACCCGAGGAACAATGGGTAGGGGGCTAATAATCACCCCATAGAAATGAATGGGGAAACAGCTAGGATTCACATAGACTGACACAAATAGAGTTAACGAGACGGGGCAAAGCCACAGACCCCAGGCATGCTATACATTAAACCGAACAGCTTGGTGGGAGGAATTGCATTATGGGAGATGCTAGAACCCCACACTGAGTGGGGGAAGGGGGGTAGGGGCAACAAAGTGTGCGGGGTCACAAAAATACAGTAAGAGGACGTGTGACATATCAACAGACGCAGCCCAGCATAGGTAGTTGCACTGTGTGGAATATAGTGACGTCACATGATGTTGCCTAAAGCCACGCCTCCACAATTAGCCCAAAAATGCTAAAAAACTAACGTGCTCAGAAATAGTCGTGTGAAATGTCAAAACATCCAGCACAGTGAGGGGGGTTAAACCCCACCAGTATCAATGACGTCATAGGCCACGCCCACCGCACAAACCTATTAGCTTAGTGTTTTATTGACAATTACATTAAGTTTATGCAGAGTAAATATTTGTTTTGTTCTTCTTTTTCAAGACCTCTGCAATTCACCCCGTCATGCTGTTAATCCAATTCTCAGCCACATTCTGACTGATTGTAGCCCATTCTTGCATATACAAATATTATTAGTGTTGTTTTTAATATGGAACTGTAATTTGTATTGTCAGCAAAAAGGCCAAGAACAGCTCAGTTTTAGTTTTGTTTCCTTCTGCTGCAGTCTGAGCTCTGCATCTACACATACACACATCTCACAGAAACCCGAAACCTTTATTCTAGACTTATAATCACACTGTGTGTGTGTGTGTGTGTGTGTGTGTGTGTGTGTGTGTTTAATGTTTCATAATAATGTGAATGGTCAGTTATTAATATTATTTTGTTTATTGTAATAATTTGTGTTTTGATTTATATCTTTTTACCTCCCAGTTTATAAAATAAAATCTACATCGTTTCCCATCATGAGAACTTGTGAAGAATTTTTGGGAATTGTTTTCGTCATCACGTATTGTGTAATGCGCCGGGAACAAGCCCAGTGACGTCAGAGTATCGAGGCCCGGTGGGCGGGGCTAAAGCGCTGTTTTCCTCCGTGTATAAAGAAGGGACGAAGCGCCATTTTGTTCCAGTTGCTGAAGAGTCTTAAGCCGAGTGAACACGCACTCCGCAGCTCCGCTCCCAGCGCCTTCAGACAGCATTAAAGCCTCATCCAAACTCCGGGCCAAGCCTCCCGTTATCGTCCGAAAGGAAAAGGAACCGTGTCGTATGTCCGCTATTCAGAACCTCCAAACTTTTGGTAAGATTTCTCTTTTCTTTCTCCTCGACGGGAGACAGGATTAGCTCACCGCGCTAGCATTAGCCTTCATTCTTCTCACAATAATCTGATCAAATAAAGACGTGAGAAGACATTTATACACATGATCACGATTAGTAATAGTTTATCTGGATACTTGTTTTTTTTTTTTATTCTTTTTTTATATTGTTTTAAAACGAGTTGTTTTTATGTGCGTGTATAAACTTATGAAATTGCATTCGGTGTGATGAGACCATTTGTTTAATAAAAACCTGAAATTGTATTGTTTTCCGGGGTTTTTATTGTTTTTTGTGTTCTGACGCTGAGGTAAATTAGCATCGCGGCTAGTGGTGTGGGGGAAGGGCGGATAGAAAATGGCGGATGCAGCTAACAAAAGCGAACTCTGATTGCGCGCTGAAGTCGTTTTATTTTTTTTCTCCCATCTTATTTTTTTTAAACGTAAATCGTAATCATCAGGTTATAAATCAAATCGGTTTAAATGTCGATAAAAAAGGGCACCTGGTAGGGGCTGTTACCCACCCGTTTTCCGGTTGTCCCTTTTCCCTGTGCTGTGATTGGATGATAGTTTTATTAGCGCTTGGCCAATGGGGTCGTGGCTTTCTCTGTGGTAACCAATCACATCGCGGTGGGCGGGGTTTTGCGATACGGCTGGTAAAAACACGGCCTTTCTCCTCGGTATCGTGTATTGGGTCTGTGTTTACTTTCCGAGACTTGGGTTTGGGTTCCCGTCGTGTTCTCGGGATAATGCGTGACTTGGCCGCATCTCAAACCTGTTCAGTGTTCACGCGCCTGGATCGGGTCACTGAGCGGTTTGAGATTAGACTCGGTCGGGTTATATTTAGATAATTGTGCAACTGACGTATACAGGAACTGTTTATACCGTGTGTGTTTGTTCCAGACCCCTTTGCTGATGCAACTAAGGGTGATGATCGGCTCCCAGCAGGGACTGAGGACTACATCCACATAAGAATCCAACAGAGGAACGGCAGGAAGACTCTGACCACGGTGCAGGGCATTGCCGACGACTATGATAAGAAGAAGCTAGTCAAAGCCTTCAAAAAGGTCTGAACCTCAGTCTGTTGTGCCCATAGGTATTAAAATGTGTAAACACCAGTGTTCTCAGATCACGATGTGCAGGAAAATGAGCGCTCCATCTGCTGTTTACTTGCTTTATTATGGTGTGTTTGTGTTGCAGAAATTTGCATGCAATGGGACAGTGATTGAGCACCCTGAGTATGGTGAAGTGATCCAGCTGCAGGGAGACCAGCGCAAAAACATCTGCCAGTTTCTCACAGAGGTGTGTTCATCTATACATTGAGGTCATATACCAATATCATTGTGTTGTTGTTGTTGTTGTACACTGAACTGTGTGTGTGTGTGTGTGTGTGTGTGTGTGTGTGTGTGTGTGTGTGTGTTTTCTACATAGATTGAACTGGCCAAAGAGGAGCAGCTCAAAGTCCACGGATTCTAGGAGCTTCTTTTTACCCCCTCCCCTTACAATCTCCTCCCCTTCCTCTGCCAATTAATCCCCCACCCCCTTTAAATATATAATGGAGTTGATTCTGACTCCTGATTGGAGATGTTGCTCCAACACAGCTTCCTCACAGCTAAAATGGCTAACACCTAGCTGATTTCCCGTTCCTTTTTAGTTAATCGTGTGCGTTTCATTCTTGTTTTGTACATGTTTCAATAAACTCCTCAGATGCAACATAATCAGTGCAGTGTCTTTCTCTCTCATGGTCTCTTCATAAGAGTTGCTCCATCTATCTGCTGTGATTGTATGACCATTTTATATTGAGATTTTATATAATCTACACAAAAGAACAGCTAAGAGTGTTTTCTGTCTCCAGGGCCCGGTTTCAAAAGGTTTAATCCGGATAAAATTGATCTGGCTTTAGTAATCCTTTATTTTTTTGCGATCCAGGATCACCAAATCTGGATAACCAGGGCTGAAACAGGATAGGAAATCACAATGTAGAACTATAGATATGTAAAGAGCAACAAGTAGAATAGCCAGTGTGGGGTTAATAAGTTTATTATTTAAAATAAACTAAACACAAGAAAAAGCCCACCCCATCCTCTTGCAGCAAGCCGCTCATCTGAGACCTACAACACAAACACTGTACATTGAGGATATTTATAACAAGTTTCAAATATAGATGTATTGAATAAAAAAAAAGACTTAATGTCAAATACTCCAATAATTTCAGACTTCATCTGATGTGAAGAGACCAGCTTGTCTGAGCGTAGCCTTTAGGAGGCGGATCTCAAGTCTGGCCTTGGTTTGCTACAGTTTGGTCAGAGCCAGTTGTTCCTCTGCCAGATGAAGCTGTGCTTCTGCCCCTTCAGTCTCTCTTTGCAGAAGTGCCTTGTAATCATCTTTGTTTGATGAAGGGCGCTTCAAGCCTTTGCTCTGAGATCCTGTGGCAACTACCACTGGCTCAACCAATGAGGATCCAGCTTCTTCCTCAGGAACAGAGCTGAGATTCAGTATAAATACGCTCTCTGGATCAGCCTCAGGAGGAACTGGCAGATTCTCCTCCTCCTCCTCAATCCAAGGCTTGCCATCCCCTACAACACCTTGAATACCATGGAGAGCTTGCGGCTTCTCACCTCCAATGATGTCGAGGACCACATCTGTGTAATCTCCCCTCTTAAATGGCTTGTTGCCTGTTTGTGGGTTTTTGGCTTCAGCATGGTCCTTTGTTGCCCTGGCCTTAAGATTCTTCCACCGCAATTTGATTTGGTCTGTGGTCCTCCTCTGGCCAGACCCTATGGCATTCACATTTTCTGTGATTAAAATCTAAACATCATTTTTCTTTTTGTTGGTATCCTTAGCAGAATTAAAACTTCCCACTATTATTCCATAATGGCACCGAACACCCTCTAGTAGTGCATTGGTTTCAGCTGCAGTGAAGTTACAGCTTCTTGACTCCATGGTTCCGTTACTTTTCTATAGTGAACATTGTTCATCAATTATAGGCCTTGGGTCCAATTGCCTCAATTGAACACAAGCCAAAACTAATCAGTTGTAATAGGTGTGTCTGAAAAGACCAACTACACAGCCATATAAATCAGCCTTTCTCAGAGGATTCACAAAGAGACAGTGAAATGGCAAGTGTTGTCCACCACCACCACCACTTTGCCAGGAGAGGATACCGTATGTGTATGTTGAACGTACCAAGCCACTGGAGCAATACACCACTGAGGAGCTGTATGTCCGGTTTCGCTTTGGGAAGGCTGATATAGAGTACCTTGTGAACCTTCTCAGGCCAAAACTTCAACACAGAACCTAAAGGAGTCATGTTCTGTCTGTGGAAGACCAGATCCTCATTGCTCTCCGATTTTATGCATGTGGGACTTTCTATCAGGTTGTTGGTGACTATATGGGAGTGGTGAAATCAGCTGTGTGTGATGTGGTGAGAGATGTGTCAATCGCACTGGCCAGCCTGGTCAATGAATTTGTTTCTTTTCCAAAGGACAACCAGATTGCCCAGGCCAAGCGCAGCTTTTTTCTTTTGGGAAATGTGCCCAATACTATTGGAGCAATCGACTGCACACGTGCATATACAAGCACCTCGTGAGAATGAATGGGAGTTTATAAACAGAAAGGGGAGGCACAGCATCAATGTCCAACTTGTGTGTGATGCTGACCTCATCATCACCAACTGCGTTGTCAAGTGGCCTGGGTCTGTCCATGATGCACGCATCCTGAGGGAGAGCGCTCTATATAGAGACCTCCAAACCAACCGACCGGATGGCATAATATTAGGAGACAGTGCCTACCCACTCCTACCATGGCTGATGACTCCTTTTCTAACAGCAAATACACCGCGCTGGCATCGCTCAACACTGCTCATTGCAGAGCAAGATGTGCAATTGAGCGTTTAAATGGCGTTCTTAAGAGGCGCTTTGCATGCTTTAACTACCTGAGAGTGGAACCACAGAAAGCATGCAACATAACCCTCGCTTGTATTGTCCTGCACAACATCGCTACTAAGCGCAATGTCCCTCTCTGTGCTGACAATGATGCACCTGAGCCCCTTGGAGACCCTAACCAACCTCCTGCATTCTGCCAGAACGAGCAAACAGGACGTGCAACAAAGGGACGCAATAGTTAGACACAATTTCTGATTTGGAATTGTTTTGGATTTCAAAAATCAGTGATTGTCATTCTTTGCATTTTTGGGGTTATTCTGTAATCATTGCATGCATCAGTAATAAATATTCTAAAAACAAAAATATTTTCGATTGTGATGAATATATATATCTCAATTAGTGACAGAATAACATTTATTGTTTTTTGTCAATTCTGACAGCTGTTTGGGGGATTAGGCCTGTACTAAAAGGCTGAATACGTTAAAGCCTACCTAATCATTGTAGCCTGACGGATGAACAAATAAAATTTAAACCTTATGAATAAATAGGATATCTTGTAAGATACTGCCTGATCCAAATATAGTATTATTTGATACATTTTTAAAGTTTTCATTACATTTTGGGCATGGAATCCACGCTGAATCCACCCTTCTGATGGGATCAGTTTAATCCAGATTTTTTGGATCAAAGTGATCCAAATCCTCCAAAAAGCTCTGAAAAACCCAAACTAAAGGTTTGATCTGGATCAAAACCAAGAGTGGATTACATGATCTAATCCGATTATGTAATCCGTTTTTTCTTTTGAAAAACCCATTTTTAAGATTTGATCCAAAATCCTAGTGGATTACTTTTGAAAAACCGGGCCCTGATGTTTTTTTTCTTTTTCTGCATCAGTTTCTCATTGGTCTGGTTTGTGAATGTTATGCTGTAGTGGTCCTTTAGGGGGCAGTGCTCAGCGCCCCAGCACAGCTGTATTACAGGAGGACGCTGGGAATAAACGGGTCTGTGTTCCTTTTCTTATTGCCTGAGGGCAGCAATCAGTGTTTCCAATTGCGATCAACCTCATGACATGTAGTATTCCTGAGATACCATCAAGAGGTTCTACAGATGGATGTCGCTGTTTTTAAATTATGCCCATGTGCAAACCCTTCACCTCCATATGGACCGTTAATGCATGAAATACACCCTTATTATCTTTTATACTGATCAGATAAACATCAATTATAAAATGTCAAAAAGGAATGCAATGTACAGAAAATGAGTATGGAAACGATATCGGAGGTTTTAAAACTTCTCCGAAACTTACCTGGTCGCCATGACAACTGGCTCTGGTCCAAGAGCTCCATAATACCGCAGTAGAGAGTAAACACGACCCCTTCTGATTGGTTTGGAGAATAGGCCACGCCCACATCTGCCAGCTACTCTGTGTGTGTTAAAGAGCGAGAAGTCGGTCGTTAGTGTGAATGCGGATGTGTGTGTGTGTGTGTGTGTGTGTGTGTGTGTGTATCTGTATCTGCTCTGGTAGTGATTAGTGAGCAGGGAGAAAGCAGCGGGAGCGCGCGCACGGCGGAGGTAAAGAAAAACCGCTTCCTCGTTTATTCCTTCATCTCGGCTTTGATGTGCGCGCGCTGTAAATGTCGGTGTTCAGTGCCGCGTGATGGGCGTGATGTTCACGCGCTGTGAATTCGCTCCATATCATCACAAACACCACCACCATTAACAGCTCCATCATCACAAACACCACCCCCGTCATCGTAATCATCACAAACACCATCATCATCATCATCATCATCATCATCCTCACCATCATCATCATCATCATCATCATCATCCTCACCATCATCATCATCATCATCATCATAAAATCTATTTATACAATGCAACTAAAATCCGCTTCTTTCTGCCGCAGTGTTGAGTCTGTTACTGTTCATCTCTCACACACACACACACACACACACACACACACACACACACACACACACACACACACCACTGCTCTACACACACTATTATTGGTTTTTAAATGCAGTTGAATAAAATACATTTATTATTACTTATTATTATTATTATTATTATTATTATTATTATTATTATTACAGATGGTTTATAGATGAAAGTATTATATAGTTATAATGTAAAGAGTGTTATATTGTACTGAGGGTTACACTGTAATGAGGGTTACACTGTAATGGGGTTTGCCTTGCACCATAACTTGTGCAATGACAAAATACTGTAAGAAAACACTACACTGTACATTTCTATTATATTTAAAGACAACTATCATATAACATTATTGTTTCTGCTTGCATTTTGTTTCTGTCCCAGAGGCTGCAGCACAGTTTATTCTGATGAACAACTGTGTTTATTATGCATTGCAGAATAAACAGGAGGACTGTGCAACGTGAGAAACGTGTAACAGGAGAAGCGTGTAACAGAAGAACCATGTAACAGCAGGACGGTATAAGAGGAAGAAGGTGTAACATTAGGATGGTGTAACAGTAGGACGCATAACAGGTCGACGGCGTTATTGGAGGACGGCATAACTGGAGAACAGCAAAACAGGAGGACAGAGGAAAAGGAGGACAGCGGAACAAGAGGACAGCGGAACAAGAGGACAGAGGAACAGGAGGAGAGAGGAACAGGAGGACAGAGGAAAAGGAGGACAGTGGAACAAGAGGACAGAGGAACAGGAGGACAGAGGAACATGTCTATGCCGAGTATGTTTGTACAGCAGCCTCATTTCAGAGAGATCAATCACTTTTGTTATTTCTATGATTGATAATTAACTGTTTATTTATAATTAGCTGTGACGCGTGTATATATATATGTGTGTGTGTGTGTGTGTGTGTGTGTGTGTGTGTGTGTGTAGTAAGTGAAGTGGAGGTAAAGGTTGCTGAATGGCAGAAGACATATTATGCAGCTGACTCTGGCATCCAATCAGGAGCCACAACCGTAAATGATGAGGACCAATCAGAGCTCAGCTCCAAAACCTTTACTGTGGAGGACTGTAGTGCAGGTACCACAGATTAGCTCTCTATGCTAACAGTCATTGATGTGTGTTAATAAGTTTGACTGAACACTCAGGTGCTACTAATTTCCTCAGACTTTGATACGCAGCTGGTTCTGACCCGAACTCAGCGTGTCCGAGCGGCCATGTTTCCGGAGACATCAGCAGAGCGTGAGACATTAGCAAGGAGTGACTCGCAGTCTAATGTTCAGCGTCTGACTGAACCCTCTCACCTCTTGAACAATGCCATTGTTCACCTGATCAACTACCAGGATGATGCTGAGCTCGCCAAACGAGCCGTGCCCGAGCTCATCAAACTGCTGACGGACGATGACCAGGTATACACTAATCAGCTTTGTGCTAATCTACTACTCGCTTTTCCAAGAACCAAAGAAAAAGTTGATAAAAAAATAAAAATAAAAAACGAAGACACTTAGTTAAGAATTTAAGAATGAAACTTGCTAAGCAGCACAAATGTTCCTGTACTCAGGTGGTGGTGAGGAAGGCGGCTCTGATCGTGAGCCGCCTGGTCCGTAATGATGCGTCTCGCCATGTGATGATGCAGTCAGCGGTGATGATGTCAGCAGTGCTGCAGGCGATGCAGAGCTCGAGTGACATGGAAACGATTCGCTGCATGGCAAGCATCCTGCACTGCCTATCACACCACCACCAGGGCCTGGACGCCATCTTCACAGCTGGAGGAATTCCCGCTCTCATCCACATGCTCAGGTAAAACGCTGATGTTCCTCACAAGCACAGATGCAGCTCAGGGTTCTAGTTCTAGGTACTGTTCAGGTTCTGTTCCACTTCAGGCTATTTTCTGACAAACAAAAGCTACAGGAACCTACAGGAACCTACTCCTGTGTTAGTTACTGGAGATATGAATAAATACTGTAAGTGTAATCATTAATAATAAACATCAGCAATGAAAAGAATCTTTTTTCCTCTAGCTTTAGTTTAGATCTTTAGATAAACAGGAAACAGAAGCCCGATTGGAGAATGGATCTTATGGTATTGGACCAGACTATAGCTGTTCCTCTGTCTTCTGAGTAGATTCTTCTCTACTCTCCTATCATCTTCCATTCTTTTTCTCTGTCTCAGTTCTCCAGTGGAAGCAGTGTTATTTTACTCCATCACTACACTCCATAACCTCCTGCTCCACCAAGATGGCTCCAAAATGGCAGTGCGAATGTGTGAAGGTCTGCAGAAGATTGTTCCTCTGCTTAAACACACAAACCCAAAGTTCCTCGCCATCACCACCGACTGCCTGCAGATCCTCTCCTATGCCAACCAGGAGAGTAAGGTGTGTGTGTCTGTGTGTGTGTATGGCTGTTTATTTTTGTTATGTCTGCAGCTGTTTATTAATGGTGTACTCCGTCCACTTGCATCAGAAACAATCAGAAACATAATTCCTCTACTTGCACTATCCATGGGATCTTGCCAGGTTCATTGGTTCAGTCTTGTATAAACATGTGTTACTGACTTCATTATTCCATCTTGTGTTGCATCCCGTCTTCTGTTCATAGCATCCTTTCATACCTTCTGCTGATTCATGCTGCTGATTCTTCTTGATATTCACGAGATCATCTCATTCTTCATACAAAGACGTCTATGTAATCTTTCCATCTAATCACGCCATATTTTGTAGCTCACCATATGTGGTTCCTTTTTTACTATCGGTGGGTCATGTGTGTCCCTCTAAGACCTTCAGTGATGTTCTACCTGACTCCAGGTCTATAGGAAGCATCAGTGTTCTAGAGAAGATCAGTAGAACAGATAAGGAATCGATCTTTGTGCATGATAGATAAACACTTTATTATAAACATACACTTCTCTAAGCAGCGACCAAAAGAAATTCTATAAAAATAAGAGAATAGTTTATTGCGACTAATTTAATGTATATTCATGAAATAAAAAAAAAATGTAAGTCAGTAACTTTCAGTAGACTTGCAGATGAACTTGCAGACCCTGACGGCCCTCCACTGCCTTTTACACATTCGGGTTTTAGAAGTCATTTGAAATCTAACTTTCTGTCCATCAAATAAAGAAGGGACAAGAGAATTTAACAGATTAACTTTTCACACAGAGCTTTGACAAGAGGGTCAGGTGCTTCTTTGGTGACCTTCCTTTTCTCCACTAATCAGAGAAGGTAAACAAGATCATTAGAGATGGATAGCGCTAGAACAAACACATCCAGATGATGGTGTAACCCTGAACCCATCAATGCTGATGGTCCGTTCTCATCACCTCAAACTTTCAGGTTTCTATCTATCATAGTCAGTGATTCTTTTCCTGTGTGCGTGTGTGTGTGTGTGTGTGTGTGTGTGTGTGTGTGTGTGTGTGTGTGTGTAGCTTATAATTTTGGCGAGTGGAGGTCCTGAGAGTTTAGTGTCCATCATGAGGAACTATAACTATGAGAAGTTGTTGTGGACAACCAGCAGAGTGCTGAAGGTGCTGTCAGTGTGTCCCAGCAACAAACCTGCCATTGTCAATGCAGGTATGTGCTTCTTCTTCTTCTTTTTCTTTCCTTTTTGTCCATTCTCCAGAAGAAGCTGACCTTTGTTCTCACTCCACACTTTTGTTCCTGCAGGAGGCATGCAGGCTCTTTCTCTGCACCTGACTGGTTTCAGTGCTCGTCTCATTCAGAACTGTCTCTGGACTCTGAGGAACCTGAGTGATGCTGCCACCAAACAGGTGGATCGCTGTATTAATATCATATTTACATTTAACATATTTGTATTTGTGTGCACACGTGTGTGTGTGTGTGTGTGTGTGTGTGTGTGTGTGTGTGTGTGTGTGTGTCAGTTCACAACCATAGCTCGGTTGATTTCATTGACACTGATGATGTTCATTCCTGTCTGTCTTCAGGAAAATCTGGATTCTCTTCTCCACGTCCTGGTGACTCAGCTTGGTTCGGATGACGTTAACATCCTGACGTGTGCTACAGGAATCCTTTCAAATTTGACGTGTAATAATGCACGGAATAAGTCGTTGGTGGTGCAGCGTGGTGGTGTGGAGGCACTTATTAATGCTCTTCTGCGAACCACGGTGAATCAGGACGAGGCAGAGCTGGCTGTATGTGCTGCGGTGAATCAGGATGTGGCTGAGCCGGCCGTATGCGCCCTACGCCACCTCACCAGCCGCCAGCCGCTCGCCCAGACCGCGCAGAACGAAGTGCGAGTCCACTACGGCATCCCCGTCGTCGTTAAGCTCCTGGGACAGCCACATTACTGGCCTGTCGTCAAGGTACATGTGTGAAAGGAGATCAATTTAATTCAGTTTATTTCAGTTTTATGAAGAGAGAGAGAGGGGGGGGGGGTTGGGGATAGGAAGAGAGACAGAGAGAGAGAGAGAGAGAGAGAGAGAGAGAGAGAGAGTAGCTGCTTGAAGGTAGTTGGTACATAGCCAGATGTTAATGACCCATTGATGATTGTGGAGATGAAGGGCAGGATATCTTGTGTGATGGTCTGAAGCACAGTTGAAGGGATTGGATCCAGAAGACAGGTGGTGGGATTGCAAGATTGGATGACTTGCAGTATCTCATCTTCTCATCTTCTAGGAAGTCTCCAAAAGGACCAGGAGGGCGGTAGATGACAATGATGAAAAGGTTGATTGGAGAGGGAACTGAAACTGCATGAATTTCAAAAGAAGACATGGTTAGATGAAACAAATGGAGAGGTGTGAAACACCATCTCCGTGATAAAAGTAGACCTGTACCACCACCTCTTCTGGTTTCTCTTGGTGAGTGAGAGAAAGCATAGGCAGAAGACAGAGCAGCTGGTGTAGCAGTGTTCTGTGGGGATATCCAGGTCTCAGTAAGTGCCAGAAAGTCAAAGGGGTAGTGGGAAGACAAGGCTGTGATAAAGTCAGCTTTCCTTACAGCAGACTGACAATTCCAGAGCCCACCTACCACCGCTGTTTGAGATTGAGACAACAGTGGAGGGTAGATGAGGTTACTGGCGATGTGACATCTGTTCTGTGGATGGGAACGCCTGTGTCTGTAAGAGATGACTACAGAGATGGGTTTGAGGCACATGACTGATCTCCCAGTTTGAGATCAATGTGTTTTAAAAAGAAAAAAGTACAAATAAGAAATTTTAAATAAACACTAAGCGTTACTGGCTTTAGGGGGTTTTAGGGGGGCTACCTACAACCCCTAAAGAGACAATGCTGCCATGTTGTTGATAACCAGCGTTCGCCCCCCCTGTAGGACATCTTTGGAACCAGTCGCTTCCACCTGCTCAGTCTTCACTTAATGTGCTCTACAGTGCCTTCCCAGTTTTTACTTAAAAACTTGTTACTTCCCAGGTAGACACCCAAGTATCCAAACCCACCTCTTTTCCACACCAAACCTCCTGGGAGTGTCGGCGACCCCCCCGCCATTCCACACTAACTTTTTTCCCCAGTTAACTTTCGCTGATGATAAAAGCTCAAAGTCTTCTAAACCATCAATTAAAATATTCACATCAGACTGGGACCCCAAAATTTCAGCCAAGTCATCTCCTCAGTCTGATTAGAAGAGGTTCAATAGTTAGAGTGTACAGCATTCCTGACAGTGAACAGCCCTACCTGATCCATCTGTACACTCTAAAAGGAACACATAAACCACCACTAACCTTCAGTACACTCTCAATTTCACTGTACAGCACCCTGATCATGGCTCTGAAACCAGGGTTGAACCCAAAGCTTTCTAGAACCTTCCACATGTATTCATGCTCAACCCGGTCAAAAGCCTTTTCCTGGTCTAGTAGAATCAGACCAGTCTTCACGCCCATTAGCCTGGAGACGTCCAAAATGTCACAAATTAAGTAAACAAAAATTTAAATTTATCTGCCAGTCACACAGTACGTCTGGTACATTTGTTCTAAACTGAAGAAGAACTTAGAAGAAGCATCCATCTCAGGGATGCCTTTAAATCATGAGCGGAACAGCGCCCCCTGTGCTGTAGTGTCCAGCAGGTCGTCATTTTGGCTTTTTTACTTTTAAGGGCTTTAATATGCCCTCGATTTCCTGTGGCCTCCAAACCCTGGAGTTCCAATGTTTTTATCTCCAGAGCTTTCAGAGATCTGCCATGTCTCTTGTGACATTGAGAGTGTAGTGTTGACAAAAAAACCTTGATTTGCGCTTTAGTTAAATCCCACCACTGCTGTAGGAAGTTAAAAGCTCCTTCTCCAGTTTAAAACAATTCCATAAAAAAATAAAAGACTCTCTAAAATGAGCATCTTCTAAAAGTGCAGTGTTTAAACACCAGTAGCTTCTCTTAGGTTTAATATTCTTTTTACTGATGGGGCACTGAACCATACAGTGATATGAGATGCCTACTGGAAAAATAAAACACTTTGTAAATAAGTCAGCTGATGCTTAAAACCATAACATCTATCTAATCTTACCAGGGTGAGCTTCCACCATCTCCCACAGGCTCTTACGGGAAGCTACATGAGGTTCTGCATGATTTCTGTCTGTATTTTCTGCTGTACAATTAAAATCACCTCCCAAAACTACAAACTCTGCAGTGCTGCAGTTTAAAATCACATTGTTGAGTTTGTGTAAAAACTTCATTCTCTCCACTGCACTGGTGACGTCCACACAGATACACACTAAAACCTCCTTCTCATCAAAACATTTACTTTTAAAAGCCTCCCGTTTAAAACTTCGTCTACAGTGTAAGAAACAGGAATAAAATTGTGATTAAAAAGCAGCAGCACCACTAAGTGACGTGTTGTGATTTAAAATCACCAACCCGTCCCACTCCTTCACCCAGTCAGCAGCGTTCCTGCTGTCGCTGTGGGTCTCCTGCAGCATAACAACATCCACACGCTTCTGTCTTATAAACTCATAAAGCTTTACTCTCTTTCCATATTCCCTCGCTCCATTTATATTAAAACTCGCAATATGGATCTTTTTTCATTAAAATTAAATAAAAGTAGACCAAACAAATGGCTAAAAAAACTTAAAGTAAAACATGTCACACACTCTTTCAGTCTTCACCTGAGTTCTCCCTATTGACCTTCGTTATCAGATTCTTCAGTCTAAAAATTTCTTGATCTAAAATGTTTTATATCGTGTATAAACTGTTTACGGTTCGCCCCAAGCTCAGACTGTAGACCAGAGCTCCACTAACGACATAACCACTCCAGAGAAGCCCTGCTCGGCCGAACCGGACCAGGAGAAGGACTACGAAACTGAAAAAGTCCCAGTGGACTCTGGAGCAGTGCTGGAGCTGCCACACACACACACCTCTACACACACACACACACACACACTCCTCTACACTTACACACACACACTCCTCTACACTTACACACCTCTACACACACACACACACCTCTACACACACACACACACACACACACACACACACACACACACACCTCTACACTTACACACCTCTACACACACACACACACACACGCACTCCTTTACACTCTCACACACACACACACCTCTACACTCACACACACACACACACTCCTTTACACACACACACACACACACACACACACTCCTTACACTCACACACACACACTCCTTTACACACACACACACACACACACACACACACACACACTCCACACACACACACACTCCTTACACTCACACACACACACACACACCTTTACACTCACACAGAGAGAGAGAGAGAGAGAGAGAGAGGGGTGACAGGAAGAGAGAGAGAGAGAGAGAGAGAGAGGGGTGACAGGAGAGAGAGAGAGAGAGAGAGAGGGGTGACAGAAAGAGAGAGAAGAGGGGTGACAGAAGAGAGAGAGAGAGAGAGAGAGAGAGGGGTGACAGAAAGAGAGAGAGAGAGAGAGAGAGAGAGAGGGGTGACAGAAAGAGAGAGAGAGAGAGGGGTGACAGAAGAGAGAGAGAGAGAGAGGGGGACAGAGAGAGAGAGAGAGAGAGAGAGAGAGAGAGAGAGAGGGGACAGGAGAGAGAGAGAGAGAGAGAGAGAGGGGTGACAGAGAGAGAGAGAGAGAGAGGGGACAGGGAGAGAGAGAGAGAGAGAGAGAGAAGGGGGACAGGGAGAGAGAGAGAGAGAGAGAGAGAGAGAGAGGGGTGACAGAGAGAGAGAGAGAGAGAGAGAGGGGTGACAGGAAGAGAAGGATATGGATTATTAAGTCTCCTTATTGTTGTATGAAAGTTAATGTCACTGTGCAGTTGAGACTCTGGTGAGATTCACTGTGCAGTTGAGACTCTGGTCCACAAACCTGAGAGAACATGTGAGAGTGAGGAAACAACAGCATACAAATGTATGCAGCCTTCTGGATGAACATTTTGATAAACAGATGTTTTTCTCTGAAAGAGGAACTAATTTAGACACAACATTCAGCATAACTCTGAAAACACACCCTCACTAATTCCTCAATTAGTCTCAGCAGTGGGCACAGGAGAGAGGGGCATGTCTGCATCTCACCTTTCAGCTAGCTCTACACTGGATTTTACAAGGACTTTGTGAAAAAAATCGAGCCTGCAGCGGATAATAATAACTAATAACTCACACTTAGTGTGCACGAGGGCACGAACTGCATGTTCTTTCCCCAGACACAGAAATCATGTGGGTCGGTGCCTGAGATAAGTTACACACAGGATTTCACACATTTCTTGAGAGACTTACTACACATGATTTTCTTTATATATATATATATATATATATATATATATATATATATATATATATATATATATATATATATATATATATTTATTTGTTGTATCTCCATGTCTCTGTGATGCATCACTTACTGCTTAATTGCATCAGTTCAGTGAAGTGTACACCTGTGTGTATACATGCAGAAACATGCATCTTTCCTCTCATTGCGTGTACTGAGGGTGAAATGAACATAAATAAAATTAAAATCAGAAATATTTCAGTGCACAAACAATAAATAAGAAAATGATCATTATATCCAGTTTAACAGTAAAACTATCAGTGAGGGGTTTGGATCAGTTCTTGACTTGTCCACCAGGGGGAGAC
Organism: Silurus meridionalis; assembly: GCF_014805685.1. Taxonomy (NCBI): domain Eukaryota; kingdom Metazoa; phylum Chordata; class Actinopteri; order Siluriformes; family Siluridae; genus Silurus; species Silurus meridionalis. Next base: position 295,937 of record NC_060905.1, on the reverse strand, counting down.
ACTTTCTGATGAACACTTCCTGGGTGTCTTACAGAAATGTGTTACTTTTTTGTAATTTTCTGTGTTCCTCCTCTTGTTGCTGTAGGCCATCGTTGGTCTGATCCGTAACTTGGCGCTCTGTCCAGCTAATCAGGCACCACTAAGGGAGGCAGGCGCAATACCACGGTTGGTTAACCTTTTGCTGAAGGCTCATCAGGACCTACAGCGACTCAGCACAAAAAACACCTACCAGGTAATCAGCTATCAGCTACTGAGGTCATCACCGGGTAAGAAACACCATCAGCTACCTTTAATTGATCCATTCTCAGTGTAAGTACAGGAGAGGAGTGAGTGTGGGTTTATCATATTTTATTTCCGTTTACATCTCAGAATAATTTTGTTTGTTTTGTGTGTGTGTGTGTGTGTGTGTGTGTGTGTGTGTGTGTGTGTGTGTGTGTGTGTGTGTGTGTGTGTGGTCTTATTTTTACAAAGTCTGCTGCCACAGTTTTTATGAGGGCAGTTTGCATAACTCCAGAGTGTTATGAAGAGAGTTCCTCTTTGCTGTGAAAATGAATTTAATCCCCAAAAAAAAACATTTCCACTGAATTTCAGCTCTTCCACAAAAGGTCCAGCCAACATCATGTCAGTGATTCTGTCGTTCACCTCATTCTCATAATTCATTAATTCTCTTGTGTATTACCTGATTTACATATGGTTGAAATGACAATAAAAGCTTCTTGATTTAACTTAAACCGTGAGAGTGTTGATGAGGACGAGGCTGTGGATCACGAGGCTGTGGATCACGAGGCTGTGGATCACTCCGTCATGCTGAATGAGAATAACAGACTGGACAGGAGGGGATTTGCACATGAAGATACTGCTGCTAATAATACTGCACCTTAAACAACCCTTTATTGGCTCATCAAGTACTTCAAGGAGAGCGGTTCAGTTGTTGTGAATAAGACGTCAGGGCACCCAAGAAAGTCCAGCAAGCACCAAGACCATTTTCTAAAGTTGATTTAGCTGCGTGATTGGGGCCCCATCAGTGCAGAGGTTACTCAGGAACGGCAGCAGACAGGTGTGAGTGCATCTGCACAGTGAGGTGAAGACTTTTGTAAGATGGCCTGGTGTCAAGAAGGGCAGCAAAGGATCCACTTCTCTCCAGGAATAATTTCAGGAACATACTGATATTTTGCAAACGATACAGGGATTGGACTGCTGAGGACGGGGTAAAGTCATGTTCTCTGATGATTACCCTGTATGCTTATTTGTGCCATCTGGAAAAAAGCTTGTCCAGAGCATAAAAGATGAGGCTTCCATAAGTCCTGTGTCATGCCAACAGTAAAGCACCCTGAGACCGTTCATGTGTGCAGTCGCTGCTCATTCAAAATTTTGCCTGAGAACACAGCCATGAACAACTTCTACCAACCATCGAGAACAGTTTGGTGATGAACAGTGCCTTTTCCAGCACGATGGAGCTCCTTGTTACAAGGCAAAAGAGATAAATGAGTGATTCGGGGAGCAAAGCATCGAGATTTTGGGTCCATGGCTGGGAAACTCCCCAGAACTTAATCCCATTAAAAACTTGTGGTCAATCCTCAGGAGGCAGGTGCTGTCGAAACTCAGACCCCATGTCTTAGCAGACATCGATTTAGTGGCTTATGGTTCAAATCAGTTTTAGCTATTCACTAATTAATTATTTATATTCTTTAAAACTTTAAATAATACATAAAGTAAATCAGATTTATTGCAGTCAATTCAGCTCTGGCCCAGAGAGCCTTCAGGAGAAAACCTCTTGAACATGCAAGTGTGAAGTCAAATAAAAAAAAAAATCCCCTGTTTTTATTTTCCACACCCTGCAAAATGTTCATATTTTCTCTAATAACACCACATAAACAATTTATATTCTCCAATAATCTCCGGACTTGCGTACTCCTCCTATTCGCTTACGCACATTCTGCTAAATTCACCCCTTTACTTAAAAGCCTCGTTTATCTCCAGATAATTATAATTTACATGTAGTAACAATATCCCTTGATAGCACCTTTCACAAACCATCCCCCACAAATATCACCCCTTTTTCTTAAAAAAACATCTGGGGTGTTTCCTCTGTCTGCAAATCATCCTGTTTTGTTTACACTTTGTCTAGGAACGTCTTATTTTTCGCATCTTGGTTTAATTAATTCTGGTTTAAAAAAAAACAAACAGGGCTTTAGTTTTCACATACCAACTCTTTTCTACAAATGATTTTCCTGTTTTTGTACCTCTCTTCTATTTCTTAGCTTTTTTTTTTTAATCTTCTCTGTTCTCAAAAATATTTCTTGTATTTTATGAATACTATAGTCCTTCTTTATATGGAATTTCCTGTTTTTCTCTCATCCGGTCTGGACTTCAAGCTTATGCTCTCATAGAAACATCTTTCTTACTGTGTGTCTTGGGCATTGAATCTTTTATACAATTCTCACAACTTTTCTCCTACATCCTTACCTCAGAGAGTGTGGAGAACTCACCATTTACATCAACAAACTAATAGCAATCGGTCAAATAAGACCTGAGCCAAGAGAGAGCTGTTCCCTTTATTCCAACAACATTCTCAAGTCCAGCAATTACTTTGTTATTGCACTAATGGACTGTCTACACAAAAACTTATACTCATTTGTACACTTACTCTTCTTTGTATTGCTGCTCACCATTAACTTATAACCACTGTATATATAACCGTTTCCTGTTTATAGTAATAGTATACAGATACACATCTGTAAATTACTGTTTATAGTCCTATTGTTAAGCGGTAGATATGGAGGCGGAAGCCAGAATATCAGCAAACCGTGTTTATTAACAAAAAAGGCAGAGCCAACACAAAATCCCCGCAGTGCTAGGGATAATCCGTTGGGGCGCTCCGGGAGCACGGCCCACAAAGTCCTGAACTGGCGAGAGGCAGTCCATAAATACAATCCACAGTGCGTTACGGAGGAAGCGCGGCGTGGAGGCAGCAACGGAGAAGCGTTGGCAATCCTGGGTGCGCTTTGGAAGGTAAAATCAGCTGTGGAGAGAGCGAGGAGTCCGGGAGGAAAAGGTACGTAGCATACGCGATCACACATACCACAATGAACCTACAATAACGGACACCGAGTGTGGGAGAATGTGGGGTTTATGTAGGGACCCGGCTGGAACCGCCACGGAAGGACCTGAGGCGGAGCTACACCCCTGTGGGGAGCTGGAACGGCACAATGACAATGAGCCCAATGCGGAGGCCAGGAACGGATCGACGCCCCCACAAAGGCCTGGAACTGAGCCCCTTCCACCACGGAAACCCGGACCGCACGGCGACCTTGGTGACAACCGGAGGCAGGGTGGAGCTCTCGATGGGGCTTACGGGCTGGAAGACCCCCTGGACGGAGACCGGAGACGGAGAGATGCCCATGATGGAGAACAAAGGCCGAGCCGCACCCTCGACGGAGTCCCGAGGCTGAACCACGCTTTCAGCCAAGTCCTGGCGCCAAACAACCTCCTCAGCGGGGATCGGAGGCCGAACGATGCCCTCTATGTTGACCGGGAGCGGAACGACGCCTTGGTGGAGCTCAAAGACAGAGCGACATCACGATTGGGTGGCTCTGGAAACGGTCTGTGTCTGAGTTTTGGGCAACGATGGAGCTCTCCACAGGGCCTTCACCCACTGCTCCACCCTCAGAGACTTCCAGCAGAGCCATGGTGCCTCCACCAGGACCTGGGCCGGTGGCACGACAGGAGAAGAAGCAGGCTGCTTGGGAATGCTGAGGTTTGACAACCGCCAAAGGGGTGTGGCAGGTGGATTCCTCCCCAAAGGAGCGACACGGATGCCCCAACCCACAGAAAGCCCGTGGGCCGGAACACTGGAGAAGGGCCTCCAATCGTCCAGGGTCGAAAGGGACCCGGCTGGAACCGCCACGGAAGGACCTGAGGCGGAGCTACACCCCTGTGGAGAGCTGGAACGGCACAATGACAATGAGCCCAATGCGGAGGCCAGGAATGGAGCGAAGCCCTCGGCGAAGACTGGAGTCGGAGAGACGTCCACCACAGAGACTCGAGCGGAATGACGCCCTCGGCGGAGATTGGAGGCGGAGAGACGCCCACCACACAGGCCTAGAGCCGAGCGTTGCCCTGGGCGGAGACCGGAGACTGAGCGACGTCTGCCACGGAGGCCCGGAACTGTGCGATGTCCACCGCGGAGGTCTGGAGCAGGAGGTGTCCTCCAAGGAGACCCGGAAAGGCGTGACATCCCTGGCGATGACCAGAGGCTGGGCGAACCCTCGGCGGCGACGGAGGCAGAAAGATGTCTCCGTGAGGATAGGGACCCAGCAGCGCCGCAGCAGAGTCCGGAGGCTGAGTGACCCCAAAGCGGAGAGCAGCGGCTGAGAGACGCCTCGGTGGTGTCCAGGGGCGAGCAACGCCCACTGTGGAAGCCCGGGCAGAGCGATGTCCTCTGCGCAGATCTGGAACAGCGAGGTGCCCACCCTGGAGGCCAGGAACGGATCGGCGTCCCCACAAAGGCCTGGAACTGAGCCCCTTCCACCACGGAAACCCGGACCGCACGGCGACCTTGGTGACAACCGGAGGCAGGGTGGAGCTCTCGATGGGGCTTACGGGCTGGAAGACCCCTGGACGGAGACCGAGACGGAGAGATGCCCATGATGGAGAACAAAGGCCGAGCCGCACTGACGGAGTCCCGAGGCTGAACCACGCTTTCAGCCAAGTCCTGGCGCCAAACAACCTCCTCAGCGGGATCGGAGGCCGAACGATGCCTCTATGTTGACCGGGAGCGGAACGACGCCTTGGTGGAGCTCAAAGACAGAGCGACATCACGATTGGGTGGCTCTGGAAACGGTCTGTGTCTGAGTTTTGGGCAACGATGGAGCTCTCCACAGGGCCTTCACCCACTGCTCCACCCTCAGAGACTTCCAGCAGAGCCATGGTGCCTCCACAGGACCTGGGCGGTGGCACGCACGGGAGAAGAAGCAGGCTGCTTGGGAATGCTGAGGTTTGACAACCGCCAAAGGGGTGTGGCAGGTGGATTCTCCCCAAAGGAGCGACACGGATGCCCCAACCCACAGAAAGCCCGTGGGCCGGAACACTGGAGAAGGGCCTCCAATCGTCCAGGGTCGAAAGGGACCCGGCTGGAACCGCCACGGAAGGACCTGAGGCGGAGCTACACCCCTGTGGAGAGCTGGAACGGCACAATGACAATGAGCCCAATGCGGAGGCCAGGAATGGAGCGAAGCCCTCGGCGAAGACTGGAGTCGGAGAGACGTCCACCACAGAGACTCGGAGCGGAATGACGCCCTCGGCGGAGATTGGAGGCGGAGAGACGCCCACCACACAGGCCTAGAGCCGAGCGTTGCCCTGGGCGGAGACCGGAGACTGAGCGACGTCTGCCACGGAGGCCCGGAACTGTGCGATGTCCACCGCGGAGGTCTGGAGCAGGGAGGTGTCCTCCAAGGAGACCCGGAAAGGCGTGACATCCCTGGCGATGACCAGAGGCTGGGCGAACCCCTCGGCGGCGACCGGAGGCAGAGAGATGTCTCCGGTGAGGGATAGGGACCCAGCAGCGCCCGCAGCAGAGTCCGGAGGCTGAGTGACCCCCAAAGCGGAGAGCAGAGGCTGAGAGACGCCCTCGGTGGTGTCCAGGGGCGGAGCAACGCCCACTGTGGAAGCCCGGGGCAGAGCGATGTCCTCTGCGCAGATCTGGAACAGCGAGGTGCCCACCCTGGAGGCCAGGAACGGATCGACGTCCCCCACAAAGGCCTGGAACTGAGCCCCTTCCACCACGGAAACCCGGACCGGCACGGCGACCTTGGTGACAACCGGAGGCAGGGTGGAGCTCTCGATGGGGCTTACGGGCTGGAAGACCCCCTGGACGGAGACCGGAGACGGAGAGATGCCCATGATGGAGAACAAAGGCCGAGCCGCACCCTCGACGGAGTCCCGAGGCTGAACCACGCTTTCAGCCAAGTCCTGGCGCCAAACAACCTCCTCAGCGGGGATCGGAGGCCGAACGATGCCCTCTATGTTGACCGGGAGCGGAACGACGCCCTTGGTGGAGCTCAAAGACAGAGCGACATCACGATTGGGTGGCTCTGGAAACGGTCTGTGTCTGAGTTTTGGGCAACGATGGAGCTCTCCACAGGGCCTTCACCCACTGCTCCACCCTCAGAGACTTCCAGCAGAGCCATGGTGCCTCCACCAGGACCTGGGCCGGTGGCACGCACGGGAGAAGAAGCAGGCTGCTTCGGGGAATGCTGAGGTTTGACAACCGCCAAAGGGGGTGTGGCAGGTGGATTCCTGACACCTATAATACCATTTTATTTAATGTAACCTTTATTTATTTAAATCATGTAAACACGGTATATCCTGCACTTGCTGCTGTTGCACTCTGTTTAGACCCAAACTGCATTTCGTTGCCTTGTACATGTGTAATGACAATAAAGTTGAATCTAATCTAATATAATTATGATCAATGGTGTGAAAAGCTGCACTGAGGTCGAGCAAAACAAGTAAAGAGACAAAACCCTGATCAGAGACCAATAACAGTCACTTATGGTGAGCAGAACTGCTGTGCCACAACCTTTTCTAGAATCTTGGAGATAAAGAGGAGGTTTGATATTGGACTGTAGTTGGACAGCTGACAGGGTGAAGGTCAGGTTTCTTAATTAGGGGGTTGATACTGCAGTTTAAAGGATTTAGGTACAAAACCAGTGCTAATGGAAGAGTTTATTATTTTAAAACAGGTTCAATTCCCTCTGGAATGATCTGTTTGAGGAAACTTGTAACACTGCAAATATTGACTCTTTGCATAAACTTAATGTAATTGTAAATAAAATATTTATGAAATGTGTGTAATTATTCTTCAGTATACCATAGTAACATCTGACAAAAAGATTTAAAAACACTGAAGCAGCAGACTTTAATATTTGTGTCATTCTCAAAACATTTGGTCGCAGGTGTATAATAGTGTGTTAATGGTTAAAACACAGTGTGTGTGTGTGTGTGTGTGTGTGTGTGTGTGTGTGTGTGTATGTGAGTGTAGATCAGTTTGTGTTAGCGGTTGTGACTCGGTGTGTGTGTGTGGTGTGTGTGTGTGGTGAGTGTAGGGAGTGTGTATTTGCGGTTGTGACACGGTGTGTGTGGTTGTGTATAGAGGAGTGTGTGTTAGTGGTCAGTGGTATAGAGAACATCGTCTCTGCCTCACTCATGAACAGTGCTATAGTGGTTTTCTAAATAATGTTGATGCAATGGTGAAAATACAAACATCCCATAATTGACTTGCATTAACCTTCTCCATTAAGTCTACAAAATAGTAACTATCGGACAGGTAGGATTTAAACCAGCTTAATGCCTGTCCCTGAATGCTGATGTAATTCTGTAAGCGATCCAGGAGAAGATCATGATCTATAGTGTCGAATGCAGCACTAAGATCTAATAAAACCAACAGCGAAATGAAGCCTTGGTCTGAAGCTAAAAACAGGTCATTAGTGATTTTAACTAGAGCAGTTTCTGTGCTATGATGGAGCCTGAAACCTGACTGAAACTCTTCAAAGATATTGTTCTCTTGTAAGTGGGAACAGAACTGGGCAGATAGATATTCTTTCTTTCTATCTATCTATCTATCTATCTATCTATCTATCTATCTATCTATCTATCTATCTATCTATCTATCTATCTATCTATCTATCTATCTATCTATCTATCTAAATGCACAGTTGAAACCAGATATTTACATACACTTCAGAAAAAAACACAAAAACTTTTATTTCTTTACTGTCATACATTAAATCAAAGTAAACTTTTTCTGTTTTAAATCAATAAATATTAACATATTTTTTGCATTTGTTAAATGTCAGAATCGAGCGAGGGAGAATTTTTATGTATTTTTATTATTACTTTCATCAAAGTCAGAAGTATACATACACTTTTTATTGTTTATCGTGCCTTTAAAAAAAGAAAAACTCCAGATGATTCCATTCTGAGCTTAAGAAGCCTCTGATAGGTTAATTGTTTCCATTTGAGTTAATTGGTGGCACACCTGTGGATGCATATAAAGGCACACCTCAAACGCAGAGCCTCTTTTTTTGACATCATGGGAAAATCAAGAGAAATCCACCAAGACATCAGAAAAAGAATTGTTGACCTCCACAAGTATGGCTCATCTTTAGGTGCAATTTCCAGATGCCTGAAGGTCCCACGTTCATCCGTTCAGACAATAAAACGCAAGTATAAAAAACATGAGAATGTACAACCATCATACCGCTCAGGAAGGAGACGGATTCTGAGTCCCAGAGAGGAACGTTTTTTGTTGCGAAATGTGCAAATCAACCCCAGGACAACAGCAAAATATCTTGTGAAGATGCTGGCTGAAACTGGTAAGACAGTGTCATTATCCACAGTAAAACGAATACTTTACCGCCATGAGCTGAAAGGTTACTCTGGGAGGAGAAAGCCATTACATAAAACCACCATAAAAAAGCCAGACTACAGTTTGCAACTGCACATGAGGGAAAAAAATCTTAATTTCTGGAGACATGTCCTGTGGTCTGATGAAAATATTTGGAGGAAAAAGGGCAAAGCTTTGAAGCCTCAGAACACCATCCCAACTGTCAAGTATGGGGGTGGTAGTATAATGTTGTGGGTCTGCGTTGCTGCAGAAGGGACTGTTGCACTTTACAAAATAGATGGCATCATGAGAAAAGAGAATTATGTGGATATATTAAAGCAACATCTGAAGACATCAGCCAGGAAGTTAAAGCTTGGGCGCAAATGGGTCTTCCAAATGGACAATTGTAACCCAGATCCAAATTAGGGATTAATTAAAACACCCATGATTTCAGGAAGTTAACCAAATATACTTTTTTTAACTGGTCAGATAATAGGTCTTATTGCTGATATTCAATAATATTACATTTACACTGATTTGAATATGATTAGTCGAACTTACCCAATTAAATTACAGCATTTCTCTGCTGATGTGGATCAACCAATTAGCTAAATTTTAGAGGTGATGGTAACTCTGCCCAAAAAAAAAAAAAAAGGGGGGGAGGGGGGAGTGCGAGTTGGGGTGAACTTGAGAAAAAAAAGGAGAAAAAAATAGAATTCGAGCAAAGCCAAGAATAAGGAGAGAAAATTTTTATCAAATTTAGATTTAAAATCTTGATTAAAATTTGTTAAAGAACTGTACTTAGCTAAATTGGTTTTTGTACAAGAATAATATTTTTTTCCTTTTCCACATTTGGAGATTTGACCTTGGAGGTTTTTTTTCTGCGTTTGATTCGGACTCGGTTTGAAACAGTTCACTACGCAGGACTAAACTGATGGCGAGCCACCCACAGAACAGATCGGATTAAAGTTACTTTGGATTTACATTGGATATACCTTTTTGAGTTTTTTTTTTTTTTGCAAATACAGTGGAACCTCGGGTTACGAATTTAATTCGTTCCGGTACTTTATTCGTAACCTGAAAAGTTCGTATCCCGATACAAATTTCCCCATAATAATGAACAGAAACTTCGGTAATTCGTTCTGGACAACCAAAAATATTACTTAAATAAAAATAAAGCCAATATTCACTAATATTATTTACTTTTAACATGTTATATTAAAATCATACCACATAAAACATACAAAAGAGGAAAAGATCTTTACCGGTACTTTCCTTTGAGAAGACTAGCTGCAGGAGACGACGTCAGAGAAGGGGAGGAGGAGAGTTATTGTTTGGAAGGAGAATCTTATTATATTATATTATTTATATATTATTATATATTATATTATAGAATATTAAAGACAGTGTTATTAACACGAACGCTGAGACAATTGTTGCATTAGAGGGAAAATGAGAGCTGTTTCTTTAAGGCTACTATCAGTTGGTATTGAAGTCCAGAGTGAAATTCATTATGGGTATTGTACTTCGGAAAAGACTGTAACCCTGCTAATCTATCTTCATAAAAACAAGTAAAGTGGTTATGCATCGGCTAATGTTGTCCATCTCATCATTCCACGAGCATCAACTAACGAGTTGTTACGCTGCTGCCGGGAAAAGTTCAAGCGGAAAAGTAACACGAAGCTCTCGCTAGGGACACAGGACGCTAACTGATGTGACGAGCTGCGTGGATAGAGCAAAAACAACCAACTTGCCTGCGATTTTTTGGTGAGCGACGTTCGTATCCCGATATATTGTTCGTAACCAGGGGCAAAAATTTTGATGAACTGCGATTCGTAACCTGAATTATACATATGCCGGGGCGTTCGTAACCCGAGGTTCCACTGTACTTCATAATTGAGTGAACGGAGCACTGGAGCAGTTGCTCATTGTGTGGATCGAGAGGTTAAGAAAACGATTACGGATCTTTTCGGGTTCACCGGGACTCTGAGATTTTGTTGATGGGGTATGGACATCTAAAATTGTAATGATTGTTCAGTAAATGGTGTTTGGATTTAACTATTCGGATTGATTTAACTGATTGAACTTTTGTTTTATGTATGATATTTACCTGAGTTACTTTTTGCATGGTGAAAGGGTTAAGTATCAGGGATTTTTGATGCAAACTGTTCACTAACCAAAGAAGGAAAAATCTAACAAATACAGGGAAATATTATCAGTCTACTAATTTATTTTTAAAATTCTTGCTTAATATTGACTTTGAAACTGTCCATCTTATTTTTTTTGTTCCCCCTCTTTTCCTCAGTACATAGAAAGTTATATTCGAGTTATATTCTGCTGCCGTACAATTGCATAAATTCACATTTTTCCAAATCGGTGTGTGTGTTTTCCTGCCTCCTGTAGCACCTAAATCTTCTGAAGGCCCTGTGACTTGGTGAAATCTAAGATTATTATGTGTTACTTACCCTAATAGTACAGTTGTGTCACACTAGTGTTACACAATGGCCCAAAGCATACCTCCAAATTAGTTACAAAGTGGACAACAAAGTCAGGGTATTGGAGTGGCCATCACAAAGGCCTGATCTCAATCCCATAGAAAATCTGTAGGCGGCACCGAAAAGACGAGTGCGAGCAAGAAGGCCTACAAACCTGACCCAGTTACACCAGTTCTGTCAAGAGGAGTGGGCCAAAATTCCAGCAAACTATTGTAGAAAGCAATATTTCTGTCTATCTATTGAGTCAATCTCATACCGTCGGGTGTAAAATACAGTATGACAAAATAAATGATTGTAATAAGTCAAGATCTCTCTGTCTCTGTTTCTTTCTCTCTCTCTCTCTCTCTCTCTCTCTCTCTCTCTTTCTCAGGATGGAGTTAGTATGGAGGAAATAGTTGAAGGCTGCACAGGAGCTTTACACATTTTGGCGAGGGATCCGATTAACCGGAGTGAAATCTCCAGCATGCAGACCATCCCTCTGTTTGTACAGGTGACCATGTGTGTGTGTGTGTGTGTGCGGTCCTACAGTGTTCTAATCTGTGTACAGGCTGATAATGTTGTGAGAGCGTCATATCGAAGTAGTTGTTTGTTCCTCTATGATCTATGAAGGTGTGGTTTAGCTCCAGGGTTCATGTGTAATAAAACATACCGCTTCCTCACATCTTGTGATGTAGATGTGAGGAAGTAACCAGATATTCACCAGGGTTCCTCATGCCTTGGATCTCTGTCTCACTCTGTCCTTGTGTATCTTTTGTCTCACTCTGATGCGATCATCTATAGTTGTTATACTCGTGTGTTGAGAGCGTGCGGCGCGTCTCAGCAGGAGTTTTATGTGAACTTGCTCTGGATAAGAACTCGGCTGAACTCATTGATGCTGAAGGAGCTTCTGCCCCATTAATGGAGCTTCTGCACTCTTCTAACGAAGGCATAGGTGAGTAACACACACACACACACACACACACACACACACACACACACACACAGAGTTATGTAATCCAGTAATCCAATTATAAGTGTGTGTGTGTGTGTGTGTGTGTGTGTGTGTGTGTGCGTCGGATACAGCCACCTATGCTGCAGCAGTGCTCTTCAGAATCTCAGAGGACAAAAACTCTGACTACAGGAAGAGAGTATCAGTGGAGCTCACACACTCACTGTTTAAGCACGACACACACGCCTGGGACATGGTGAGTGTCAGTGGAGCTCTCTCTCTCTCTCTCTCTCTCTCACACACACACACACACACACACACACACACACACGATAAATTAATGTATGTGTGTGTTTGTGTGTGTGCTCCTGCAGGCACACAGCGCATTGACCCTCGATCATGGATACATGCAGGATGGTAAGCACACACACACACACACACACAGACACACATACACACACAAACACTGCACACCGATACACAGAGACACACACAAACACACATCTATACACAGATAAACACTCACATACCACAGATACAAACGCACACAGATACAAACACACACCGATACACACACACACACTCAGATATACACAAACTCAATATACACAGATACACATACATACACACACATTCACACACAGATACACACAGACTCACACACAAACACATATACAGATACACATATACACACACACAAACACATACACAGACTCAATTAAACACACATGTATATACACAGACAGATACACAACTAAAGATATACACACACAAACACCAACAGATATACACACAGACACATACACCAGAATACACATATATAAATACAGATGCATACACACACAAATACAAATACACACACTCAGCTATATACATACACACACACACACACACAGATACACACACACCCCCCCACACACAGATAAACATAGACAAATACAAACCCGATTCCAAAAAAGTTGGGACACTGTACAAATTGTGAATAAAAACAGAATGAATGATGTGGAAGTTTCAAGTTTTAATATTTTATTCAGAACACAACATAGACGACATCTCAAATGTTTAAACTGAGAGAATATTTCATTTTAAGGGAAAAATAAGTTGATTTTAAATTTCATGGCATCAACACATCTCAGAAAAGTTGGGACAAGGCCGTGTTCACCACTGTGTGGCGTCCTCTCTTCTCTTAATAACAGTCTGTACACGTCTGGGGACTGAGGAGACAAGTTGCTTGACATGACGTTCCAGTTTTCCAAAAAGAACTTCAGATTTTGATTCTTCTGACCACAGAACAGTTTCCACTTTGCCACAGTGCATTTTAAATGAGCCCTGGCCCTGAGAAAACACCTGAGCTTCTGGATCATGTTTAGATACGGCTTCTTTTTTGACCTATAGAGGTTTAGTCGGCGATGGTGAATGGCACGGTGGATTGTGTTCACCAACAATGTTTTCTGGAAGTTTTCCTGAGCCCATGTTGTGATTTCCAGTACAGCAGCATTCCTGTATGTGATGCAGTGGCGTCTAAGGGCCTGAAGATCACGGCATCCAGTCTGGTTTTCCGGCCTTCACCCTTACGCACAGAGATTGTTCCAGATTCCCTGAATCTTTGGATGATATTATGCACTGTAGATGATGAGAAATTCAAACTCTTTGCAGTTTTTCTCTAAAAAACTCCTTTCTGATGTTGCTCCACTATTTCTCACCGCAGCATTGGGGGAACTGGTGATCCTCTGCCCATCTTGACTTCTGAGAGACACTGCCACTCTGAGAGGCTCTTTTTATACTTTTTCATGTTGCCAGTTGATCTAATAATCTGCAAATTGGTCCTCCAGCTGTTCCTTATATGTACATTTAACTTTTCCGGCCTCTTATTGCTACCTGTCCCAACTTTTTTGGAATGTGTAGCTCTCATGAAATCCAAAATAAGACAATATTTGGCATGACATTTCAAAATGTCTCACTTCAAATCAAATCAAATCAAATTTTATTCATTACATACACATACATACAGGGTACGACATGCAGTGAAATGCTTTGTACGATGGTCCGGCATGAGGGAAAAGGATGGGGGAAAAAGAAAAGAAGGCAGATAAATAAAGTATAAAGTATAAAGTATAAAACACTATATAAAATAAAATATAAGAATATAAAGATATAAAAGATATATAAAGATATATGTATGTGAAACAAAGAGAAAAAGATGTATATACAAAAAAATTATTTTGGCAGTAAACAATGTGTAACTAAGTGTAAACAATAGACAATTTTAGTGGTGAGTTGTCCATAAAGTGTGTGGTATGGTGTGGTGTAAAGGTCCGTAAGTGTCCGTGTGCGGTATTGTGTGGTATAAAATAAAATATAAAGTGCACTGTGCTGTGCGAGTCCAGAGTTTAAAATGTCGTAGTGCGAAAGTTGAGATCTGTACAGAGAAGAAGTGTGATAATGGAGAGAGTGGGCCAGTTTTTAGATCCTGGGTGTCTCCTGGTTTAAACACTGAATGGCCTGTGTGGAGAAGCTCCTCCAGGTGTAGAAAGTCTTAAGCACCTGAGAGGGTAGTTTAAAGTCCCTTAAGCGTCTCAGATGGTACAGACGCTGCCGGGCCTTCTTCACCAGGGTGTTGATGTGACAGGACCAAGACAGGTCCTGTGTGATGTGAACACTAAGGTACCGGAAACTGTCCACTCTCTCCACTGGGGTCCCGCTAATGTTTATCGGTTGGTATGACCGCTCCTGCTTCGTGCTGAAGTCCACGATCAACTCCTTAGTCTTGCTGACGTTCAGGAGAAGGTTGTTTTCCTGGCACCATCTTTCCAGGTTTTAAACTCCTGCTTGTAGGCTGTCTCATCGTTGTTGGAGATCAGACTCACCACAACAGTGTCGTCAGCAAACTTGATGATGGTGGTCGAGTTGGATGTGGCCACACAGTCATATTTGTACAGTGAGTACAGCAGGGGGCTCAGAACACAACCCTGGGCGGCGCCAGTGCTGAGGGTGAGGGTGGATGAGGTGTGTTTTCCCACCTGTACAGCTTGTGGCTCATCGTGGTGTGGAGGAGATGAGCAATGGCGTCCTCAGTAGAACGGTTCTGACGGTACGCAAACTGTAATGGGTCCAGTGTGTCTGGTAGTGATGCAGTGATGAAGTCTCTGACCAGTCTCTCAAAGCACTTCATCACTACTGAGGTCAAGGCTACAGGGCGATAGTCGTTAAGGCAGGTGAGCTGGGGTTTCTTCGGGACAGGAACAATGGTGGACTTTTTAAAACATGAGGGGACAACAGACTGTTCCAGGGAGAGGTTGAATATCTCAGTGAACACCGGTGCTAGCTGGTCAGCGCAGGCTTTCAGAACCCGACCTGTGATGCCATCTGGTCCTGCTGCCCTTCTGGTATTCACTCTCTTAAATGCCCTTCTCACGTAATGCTCTAAGATAGTAAACCTCTCCGGCTCTCTTGGCGTGCATGCTGGTTGTGCCGCTAGCGTGGTTAGCTGCAGCCTCGAAATAAGCGTAAAAGGTGTTTAGCTCATCTGCCAGAGAAGCGTCCGCATTCACCATTCGAGAAGATGGTGTTTTATAGTCCGTTATTATCCTTAGTCCCTGCCACAGGCTCCTGGAGCCACCATGTTAAAACTGTGACTCCAGTTTACTCCCATAGCGTCGCTTTGCATCCTTCACCGCTCTGTGAACACTTTAAGACGCAGCCTTTTATTCATCCAAGTCCCCGTGTTGTAGGCAGCGGAGTGGGATCTCAGAGCGTCGTGGATGGTTTTATCCATCCACGGCTTCTGGTTGGGAAACGTTCTGATAGTGTTTTCTGCACTGTATCATCCGCTAGTTTCCCGATGAATCCCACAACCGCTTCCGTAAACATGTTGACGTCATCAGAGCTGTGTTTTGTGTTGCGTTATTGTCTCATGTAAGTCCTATACTGCAGTGTCCGTGTCCGCTTGAGGTGGAATATAAACGGCACCGACTATGACCGAGCTGAATTCCCAAGGTAGATAAAAGGGCCGACATATTATGGTCAGTAGTTCCAGATTTGGTGTGCTCGTTTCCCCCGTGGACACTGTTACGGGTCGCGTCCTTTGTTCTCCTTTAGGATCTCACTCGGCCAGCATGGGTCCGGGTTTAAAAACGGCGAAAGGTGAGTGCATTGTACACCAATAGATATAGGAGTGTCTCTGTCATATCTAATGATGTCCATCTTGTGTAGATGGAACTGTAACTATTTAAATAAAAGTATAAAATAAACAAAAAAAGAGAAAACGTAGCCGGAGCAGTCGTGATGGCAGCCGACCTCACCGGCGCCATCACTTTCAACATTTGATATATTTTATTCACAATAGAATATAGATAATATAAGTTTATGAGATTTGTAAATTATTGCATTCCTTTTTTTCACAATTTGTACAGTGTCCCAACTTTTTTGGAATCAGGTTTGTACACAAACACAGACAGAGTGTTTTTTCTTGCCACAGTCTCTATGCTGCTCATCAGAGATAAATACACACCATTCACCATCACTGTTGATTTGTGTAAAGCTGCTTTGAGACAATGTCTGTTGTGAAAAGCGCTATACAAATAAACTTGACTTGAAACTTAACTTGACAGACAGTTACACATACACAAAGATTCAAACACAGATACACACAGATACAAACACCCACACACACAGATATGCACACATTTATATTGATGGCAGGTAGCAGATACATAAACAGATACACACATACACATATATACATGCACATATAGTTTAACACAGTCACACAGTTACACACAAGCGCACATACACACACCCATATACACACAATCGGACATATAATCACACATATTACACGCACACGTTTACAAACATACACACAAACACATTCACACACAAACACAGATACATACACACACAAGATACACACACACACACACACAGTTACACACACAGATACACACATACACACAGACTCACACATAGACACATACACAGATACAAACCTAAAGATATACACACCTACACACACACACACACACACACACACAAGAATACACATATATAAACACAGATGCACACACAAACAAAGATACACAGAATCAAAACTATCATTTCTATTTTATTGTCATATATACACACACACACATACACATATATATATATACATATATACACACACAAAAATGCTCACATACAGACACAGTGTAAGGAGTTATCTCATCTTCTGCCCCTCTTGGGCAGGATCACCTTCTGTCTGAGAGACAGGATACCCTTGAATTCAGCCTTTCCTCTCGATCTTTGCTCTCCTACAAGCGCTTAGGGAAGTCTCAATGAAAACACACGAGGCAGCTTTCAGAGAGAAGTTCCAAAGCTTTATTGTGTCACACACGAAAATATATCAGAAATAAAAGGTGACAGGGAGGTCAGTGTGGGTGCGAAAAGAGGAACGGCGCAAAAGAAGAAGACAGAAAGAGGTACTGTCTAGGGTGTACGAGCAGATTAGCACATATCTTAAAGACAACATTCTACGTATGCAAAAATAGAAGATAAAGATAAGAACTGAATGTTCTGTAATGGAGGGAGAAGTATGAACCCTAACAATAGGTGTGTGTATGTGTATGTGTATGTATCAGAGGATGAGAACCTAATGTTCGGAGCAAAGTTGTATCCAGAACACAATGTATATAGATTATTCCCACACAGACACAGTTCACATACAGACAGATACAAATACAAACAGACACATGTACATACACTCAACGACACACACACACACACACACACACACACACACTATACATAGACAGACACAAATGCACACATATGGCAATTACCAGACATACACACACACAGACACAAACAGTTACACATAAACACGCATATACACACAGATTAAATACAGTGGTGTAAAAGTGTTGATGAAAAACTGATTTCTTATTTGTTTGCATGTTTTCACACTCTAATGTTTCGATCATCAAACTAATTTAAATATTAGTAAAAGAGAACACAAGTGAACAACATGCAGTTTTTAAATGAAGCTTTTTATTATTGAGGGAAAACAAAATCCAAAATAACATGACCCTGTGTGAAAAAGTGTTTGCCCCCTAAACCTAATCACCGCTTGGGTTGCCCTCAGCAGCAACAACTGCAATCAAGCGTGTGTGAAAACCTGCACTGAGTCTGTTTCTGCGCTCTGGAGGAATTTTGCTGGATTGTTGTAACTCAGCCACACTGTAGGGTTTTCCAGCATGAACCCCCTTTTTAAGGTCATGCCACAGCATCTCAATAGGATTCAGGTCAGGACTTTGACTAGGCCACTTCAAAGTCTTCATTCTGTTTTTCTTCAGCCGTTCTGAGGTGGACCTGCTGTTTTGTATCAGAACCCAAGTTCGCTTCAGCTTGAGGTCATGAACAGATGGCAGGACGTTCTCCTTCAGGATTTTTTGGTAAAAAGCAGTAAAAATTCATGGTTCCATTTATCACAGCAAGTCTTCCAGGTCCTGAAGCAGCAGAACAGCCCCAGACCTTCACACTACCACCACCATATTTCACTGTTGTATAATTTTTCTGAAATGTGATGTTACTTTTACACCAGACGTAATGGAACCCACAACTTCCAAAAAGTTCAACTTTTATCTCATCAGTCCACAGAGTATTTTCCCAAAAGTCTTGAGGATCATCCAGATGTTTTCTGGCAAAACTGAGACGAGTCTTTATGTTCTTTTTGCTCAGCGGTGGTTTTGGTCTTGGAGCTCTGCCATGTAGACCATTTTTGCTGAGTCTCTTTCTCATTGTGGAGTCATGAACACTGACCTTCACTGAGGCAGGTGAGGCCTGCAGATCTTTGGATGTTGTTGTGGGGTCTTTTGTGATCTCTTGGATGAGTCGTCTCTGTTCTCTTGAGGTAATTTTGGTCAGCTGGTCACTCCTGGGAAGTAAAGTATCTCCTGGGATAAAAAAAATCTTAATTTAAAAACTGCATGTTGTTCACTTGTGTTCTCTTTTACTAATATTTAAATTAGTTTAATGATCTAAAACATTAAAGTGTAAAAACATGCAAAAAAATAAGAATACAGATACACACACACACACACACAAATTTAAACACAGACACATACACACACAGATACTCATGTACAGATACACACATACAGTTACATATATACACACAGACAGATACACATACACACAAACACACACAGATAGACACAAACAGACACATACACACACACGCACATTCACGCACATAGATACATGTACACATACACACATTCTGTATGTTTACTCTGTGTCTCTGTAGAGGGCGTGTCCTCTCTGTATGTTTACTGTGTCTCTGTAGAGGGCGTGTCCTCTCTGTATGTTTACTGTGTCTTTGTAGAGGGCGTGTCCTCTCTGTATGTTTACTCCGTGTCTCTGTAGAGGGCCTGTCCTCTCTTTATGTTTATTCCGTGTCTCTGTAGAGGGCGTGTCCTTTCGATGTTTATTCCGTGTCTCTGTAGAGGGCGTGTCCTCTCTGTATGTTTACTTCGTGTCTCTGTAGAGGGCGTGTCCTCTCTGTATGTTTACTCTGTGTCTCTGTAGAGGGCGTGTCCTCTCTGTATGTTTACTGTGTCTTTGTAGAGGGCGTGTCCTCTCTGTATGTTTACTCCGTGTCTCTGTAGAGGGCGTGTCCTCTCTGTATGTTTACTGTGTCTTTGTAGAGGGTGTGTCCTCTTTGTATGTTTATTCCGTGTCTCTGTAGAGGGCGTGTCCTCTCTGTATGTTTACTCTGTGTCTTTGTAGAGGGCGTGTCCTCTCTGTATGTTTACTCTGTGTCTCTGTAGAGGGCGTGTCCTCACTGTATGTTTACTCGGACCTTTCTGTCAATGCGCTCCCTCTGGACCCTGATGTCCATGAGCCATATGTGTCAGAGATGACCTTTGACCCTTGACATGCTTACCCGGAACCACTTTAAAAGCACGATGAGACAGGTAGGAAAACACACACACACACACACACACACACACACACACACATTTCTATTTTGAGACTTCTTTCTTATATTCAAGTCTCTAATTGATGGCTGTTCCTTTGTTCAGGTCGGATCAATAAGCTGGAGGATGAGGAACATGTAGACATGGAGCTTGAGGGCCTTGAGGGTGAATGTTTAATGAGACATGGGGGGATTAGGACCACGTGGAACACTTCAGTTAAAAACTTTACAAATATATTACTAAAAATATTGACCAGTTGATAAGCAAAGGTGGAGCCAAAGGGCATGTGGAGGTGGGGCTTAAGGGCATGTGGAGGCATGACTTACTGACTTGTGAAGGTGGGGTTTAAGTACATGTGGGGGCATGGCTTAAGGGCATATAGAGGTGGAGCTTAAGGACATGTAGAGGTGGGCCTTAAGAACATGTGGAGGTGGGGCTTAAGTACACATAGAGGTGGGGTTTAAGTCCATGTGGAGTGGGGTTTGAGGACATGTGAAGGTGAGGCTTTGGGACTTAAGGTGGGGCTTGAGTTGGAGACTTGGCTTAAGGGCATGTGGAGGTGGGGCTTAACTACTAGTGGAGGTGGGGCTTCAGAACACATGTGGGTGGGGCTTAAGGACACATGGAGGGGGACATAATTACATATGGGGTAGCACTTGAGGACATGTGGAGACAGAGCTTCTGAACATTGTAAAAGCAGGAGTTGAGAAAATTTGAATATGATTTCTGCTGAAACCTGCATGTATTTATTTCAAACATCTAAATTGATGGTGCTGTGATTTACGACAGATGGAATCTGTAGTGTGTCTCCTATCTCTGATTATATTAGTGTGTGTGTGTGTGTGTGTGTGTGTGTGTGTGTGTGTGTGTGTGTGATTTTTTTTTCTATTCTCATGTTATTTTACTGTGATCTCCATGCAGGAATAAATGTAGCATCATCACTCCTGAGGTTTTTCTTTTCATAATGAGAATCAGCTTCATGAGTTTAATCCCAAAATGGGTGTCAGATTATTGATTTCCATTCTGTAACAGGAACAGATTCCATGAGCAATTTTATGATTACTTTTAAACACCACCAGAACACAGAGCCTTCACTGTTCAGTGATTAGCGTTAGAATAGAATTTAATCTTTCATTAGAAATGATAGTCATTCTAATAATTTACCATTACAGACCACCAGAAAGCATTTAACCCATTTTACACCAGTAAAGATTTCAGCAGGGATCCTGGTGTACAGAGTGCCATATAAAAACACTGTCTGCTAAAGCTAACTAGACTCAATTAGTTGTATTAGAAAAGCTTGAAAAGCCAATTAGCAGCTAAAAATATCAATTATGCTAGTTGGCTAGCAAGGTTTAAAACAGCTCATATCGTTTATGAAGTGAACAAAACTTGTGGTATTGTAGATTGGATGATGTCGGTGTCTTGTTAAAATCCAACGCCGCTACACTGTTGTTTGGTGTTAAATGTGGTCCTGTTTGTAACCAGGAAGCGATTAACCTGCAACATTCTGTACTGAGAAAAATCCCAGATATTTTCTATACATGGTTAACATTTTATAATAAATTGTGAATAAAGAGTCATGATCACATTTTATTCAGTGTTTATGTGTCATACACATGCATGCAATGTGAGTCAGATGTTCAGACATCCAGGGAAAGTGCATTTCAGCAGCTAGGCGCCCGAACAGAGAGTGTCTCGCTCTAAAACTGATTGTGCAGACCGAACCATAAGGCCTAGAGACTTGAAACTTGCCAGTTATTAGAGCTCAATTTAGGGAGAGGTAGTATCAACCCAGTTAGCCTCAGGGTGGCGCTACAGTTTAAAACTGTTTTACATTTCTGGCTATAGCTCATACAACATGCATCCTAGACTATTGATGTTTTCGGATTAATAATTATCAAAAGAAAAAAAGCTTCAACTTTCAACTCACCGTCAAAACGTTGGAAGTAGCCCGGGCCACTTTTACAAAAATGGCTATGTCTCATGAACAGAATGAGTTATTTTCAGAAAACTTGGTGTATGTATTTACCTGCTCAGTCCTTGGTGAATAAAAAATAAATTGCATAGCTTTGACAATTGGTGGCGCTAACCAAGGAAAAAAGGATAAACTGCTATCTCTACACAACCATTTATGCGATTGACCTGAAACTTGGAGCACCTGTTAGACAAGGTTAACGGAGCCAATCAACATGAAACTTGGTGGGCATGTTCGACCCCTGGCCCTAAAAGTCTCTAAGAATTCGAAATGAACTTGGCCTCTAGGTTATCATGTTTCTCAAGTGTATAAATCTGTGTATATTCCTCGATTTTTCAAACAAATGCTCAGTACCTATCAATAATGACCAAAACACGTTGCACTTCCTTTTCACTGTTTAAAGGGTTGCCAAAACAATCAAAGTAGGCAAGTCCACTTTTAATTAAGATGGCTGTAACTGAATGGAATACGATACCTTCACCCAACATACAAGTGTATAAGCACACTCTGTGGTTAAATACAAAGATATATAGAGCTTGACCACGTGGTGCACAATCAGTATCTTAAAGCAGTTTGTATGGATCTTATAGCGCCACCACGTGGTCAAGATGGCACCGCGGATGGCAGCCTCGGCACGACTCTCTCTAGTACTCTCTTTCTTTTTGTTTATTGTCTGTGTGTTTAGTTACCCTACCCTAATAACTTACACTAAAGAAGAATTGCTTAACATCGGGGAGTTCATTCCAGACACTTTTTCAACAATTTTTACAAACCCGGAAAGTTATTTGGAGATCTTAGTTGGAGCTGCAGCCACTCTCTATGGCACATGGAGGAGACGCCGGCGGGGGAAGCTACGACAGAGGGGATTTAGAACTGCGCTCCCGTCGATTCACCTGGCGAACCTCCGCTCACTGCCGAACAAAATAGACGAACTAACTCTTCTTTACGGAACAAACAAAGATTTTGCATGCTCCGCTGCTCTCTGTTTTACTGAAACTTGGCTCAGTCGCTCAATCCCGGACAGCGGATTACTTCTCTTGGGCTTTCACTTACACCGAGCGGATCGCGTAACGGAGCTATCGGGCAAAACAAAAGGCGGCGGAATCTGCTTCTACATTAACGAACGTTGGTGTACAGATGTCACAGTGCTGGATAAATACTGCAGCCCAAACTTGGAATCACTGGTAATAAACTGTAAACCGTTTTACTCACATGGAATTTTCCTCATTCATTCTGACCGGAGTTTACATCCCACCTCAGGCCAACGTGAATGATGCACTGCAAAACCTGGCAAACCAAATATCCGGCTTGGAGCAAAAACATCCGGATTCTCTTTTTATTATCCTTGGAGACTTTAACAGAGCAAAACTAACAGTAGAACTTCCAAAATACAGGCAACATATTAACTGTCCGACAAGAGGGAAAAACACACTGGATCATTGCTACTCCGTTCTTAAGGACTCGTATCGCTCTGTACCCCGGGCAGCTTTAGGGAACTCTGATCACTGCTTGGTTCATCTTATTCCAACATACAGGCAGAAACTAAAATCTGTTAAGCCTGTAGTCAAAACAGTGAAGAGATGGACCAGTGAGGCAAAGCAGGAACTACAAGACTGCTTTGACTGCACTGATTGGAGTGTCTTTGAGGCTGGAACTGACAGCCTGGATGAGCTGACTGACACTGTGACATCCTACATCAGTTTTTGTGAAGATATGTGTGTGCCAACCAAAACCTTCTGCAAGTTCAGTAACAACAAGCCATGGTTCACAGCCAAACTGAAAAAACTTCGACATGCCAAGGAAGATGCATACAGAGGGGAGGACAAAGCTCTGTACAAGCAGGCCAGGAACCAACTGACAAAGGAGATCAGAATAGCCAAAGAAGCTACTCTGAAAAGCTGAAAAGCAGGTTTTCAGCTAACGACCCTGCATCAGTGTGGAAAGGCCTGCAAAATATCACAAACTACAGGAGACCACCCTCCCACTGAAGCAAACAAAGACCTGGCTAACGACCTCAACACCTTCTACTGCAGGTTTGAGGACAATATCTTCACACCTCTCATCCAACCCAGCCCAATGTCTGCCCCCATCACACCTCTGGATTCCTCTCTTACAACTCCTTCCAGCACTCAAGTTGCGCTCACGATTTGTGAAAAGGATGTGTATCGGCTCTTTCAGAGACAGAAGACAAGGAAGGCTCCCGGCCCAGACGGTGTCTCCCCCTCCTGTCTCAAAGCATGTGCTGACCAACTGGCTCCCATTTTCACCTCTATCTTCAACAGATCACTGGAGTTGTGTGAGGTCCCTCTTGCTTTAAACTCTCCACAATCATCCCAGTCCACAAGAAACCCTCCATTACTGGACTGAATGACTACAGGCCTGTCGCTCTGACATCTGTCGTCATGAAGACCTTTGAAAAGCTGGTATTGGCCCATCTAAAGAAGGTGACAGAACAGCTGCTGGATCTACAGTTTGCATACCGAGCAAACAGATCGGTGGATGACGCAGTCAACATGGGGCTAAACTACATTCTGCAACACCTTGACTGCCCAGGAACATATGCCCAGATTTTGTTTGTTGACTTTAGTTGACTTTCAATACAATAATTCCGGAATCCTCCACTCCAAACTCCTAAACCTTACTATACCCCCTGCCATCTGTCAATGGATCACCAGCTTCCTGACAGGCAGGAAACAACAGGTGAGACTGGGAGGTGTTACCTCCGGTATTCAGACAGTCAGCACTGGTGCTCCTCAGGGTGTGTCCTTTCCCACTGCTATTCTCCCTTTATACGAATGACTGCATATCAAGTGACCCAACTGTCAAACTCCTGAAATTTGCAGATGACACCACGCTCATTGGACTAATCCAAGATGGTGACGAGTCTGCATATAAGCAGGAGGTGAAGCAGCTGGTGCTATGGTGCAGTCAGAACAACCTTGAGCTAAACACACTCAAAACTGTGGAGATGATAGTGGACTTTAGGAAACATCCTTCAACACTACTCCCCCTCACAATATCCAACAACCTTGTGTCCCCTGTGGAGAACTACAAGTTTCTGGGCACTACCATTTCCCAAGACCTGAAATGGGAATCAAACATAAACTCAATTCTGAAAAAGGCCCAGCAGAGGATGTACTTTCTAAGGCAATTAAGGAAGTACAGTCTGCCACAGGAGCTGTTGATACAGTTCTACACTGCAGTCATTGAATCTGTCCTGTGCTCATCAATCACCATCTGGTTTGGAGCAGCAACAAAACAGGACAGAAACAGATTGCAGAAAACTGTTAAAACAGCTGAAAAAATCATTGGTGCCCCCCTGCCCACTCTCCAGGACTTGTACCATACAAGAACCAGAAACCGGGCAGGAAAAATCATTAATGACCCTTCACACCCTGGACACAACATCTTTCAGCTCCTCCCCTCTGGCAGGCGCTACAGAACGTTGTTCACTAAAACTGCCAGACACAGGAACAGTTTCTTTCCCCAAGCAATCACCCTCACTAACAACTGACCATAATCATATTCCCTGCTCATATCTATGAGTACTGCACAGAACTGTCACTCATCACATTATCTGTATATGTTGCACACACTATTGCTTCTATATACTGTACAAAGTTTTATAGTAACCTCTCTCATCATACCTGACACACAATACTGTCATTTGCACTACCATGCACTCCCACACTTTATGTACATTACTGGTCTGTATCCCTATTTATTACCCACACTGTCTATTCTGTCTCATATTGTCTGTATTGTCTGTATTGTCTTGTATAGTCTGTTTTTGTCTTGTTGTGTCTGTTTTGTCATGTATAGGTTTTTATTTATGTCTGTACTTTTGAGAGTAACAAACAGCTGGTACCAAATTCCTTGTGTGTGTCAACACACTTGGCCAATAAACCTGATTCTGATTCTGATTCTGATTCTGAAAGAACCAGAACTCTGATGAGTATCATAACATATTCAAACTATAAACATCTGTTATTGTCTAGAAAGAAATGGGTTTTATTGTTGAATTTGAAAAAACAAAGCTGCCGTTTGGGAATTTTGAAGTTATGACCCGTTGACCCATTTCACACATTACAACCCTTACATTATTATTTATTTATCTATTTTTAAACTTTTTCTCGCAAAGTATTTATGTTCTCTTCCTCTGCACACTGGTGTTCATTATTTTATCAGATTAATGAGGAAATGATCATTTTTACGATTTTAAAATCATTTGATCGAAATTTACAAAAACAAACAAAACGATTTTCTGAGGAATCTGGAAAAGATGAATCATTAACTCTCCATATATGAAGGAACATGAGAGGAACAGTAACAACAAGGGAACAACGAATTTGACCTTCATCACAAAGTCCTGCACAGAAGCCCACAGAAACTCTGTATACTGCAGAAATAGTGTGTCTGAGATTAAATTAGATTAGATTAGACTCAATTTTATTGTCATTACGCATGTAAAAATACAAGGCAATGAAATGCAGTTTGGGTCTAACCAGAGTGCAATAGCAGCAAGTGCTTTCTTAAATCATATGAGTCGGGTGTGTGTCTTTACCTCTGCCGAACCTCTGAGACTGACTCACTGAACCCCTGGGGTTCAATCGAAAGGAAGGAGGAGCTCAGTATTATAGTTACTGGGCAGAGCGTGCTGTAAAACATAAAGGAAAATATTCTCTCTGTGTCTCTTGCCTGTATTGCCGATAAGTATCGGTGCTGGTATTTTAAAATTGGAAACTCATATCCTAAGCCTGAGCCTGGTGAGACGCCTTCCATTTGGATGCAACGTTGTGGTTTAACGTATTACGTTACTCCTTACCTTGACGCTTTAGCAGGTTGGACTGAGGCAACCCCTCAGCTTCCATCATACCCTAGAGAGGGTACATTTGATCCAGGGTATTTGGCCTCCGCATATCGCATGATTTTCGAAGGACTGGGAGATCTACAGTGGGATTTTAATTATATGCGGGAAAGTTATGGACGGTGGTATGAGATGAAAAAGGTATGGGACGAGTCTAAGAAAATCTACACTCCAAAGAAGGTCCTTAAGGCCGTGTTGGGTGTCTCCATGCCTGACTGCCCCATTAACCTACTAGGCCGTGACTTGATGGGTCTCTTGGGACTCTCGATTGTTTTCAGTGGTTCTCACATGATTGTTCAGACCGCAGATAATTCCTCACCAGACATTCACGCGCTCTCTCACGCTATCCTCCCTCATAACATTACGGCTGTGAATGTTTCATGTGCTACTAACACCAATGACTTACCTCCAGTGTTATTGTCTGCCTCCCTGTGGGCTGATTATAAGGATGAGGTGGGTCTTGTTTCGTGTCCTCCATACGAGGCCAAGGTTAAACATTTGACGCGTGTGTTTATTAAACAATATCCTTTATCACCTGAAAAAACTACTGGCATTGACTCTATTTTGAATTATCTTTTGCAACAGGGCGTTGTCACCCCATGCGTCAGCCCATACAACACACCTGTTAATCCTGTTCCAAAACCAGATGGCTCGTGGAGATTCACCCAAGATCTGCGAAAAATAAACAAACTGATTATTCCAGTCGCACCGATTGTCCCTGACGTCTCCTCCATCATAGCCACAATCGTTCTAGATGGACAGGGTCGTCTTTGCCTCCCACATCACTGTACTCCATTCCTCGTCCGCAAGTTTCATGGTTCCACTCACCGCGGACGAAGAGGGGTGTGTGTTACATGACTTAACTGAGAATTTCTGTATAGACCACCTGTACACAGACGTGAACAACATTCTAAATAGGTGTTTAACATGCGCACAAAATAACATCTCCAAACCAGGTGCCATACACCAACACCTTCCCGTCCCTGAGAAACCTTTTCAGGAATGGCAGATCGATTTCACGCACATGCCAAGACAGGGCTCTTTCAGATATCTTTTGGTAATGGTGGGTAAATTTTCACGGTGGGTAGAGGCTTTCCCCTGTAGCAAAGAAAACGCGTTGTGGTTCAGAATCTAACTACTGAGATAATTCCTAGGTATGGCATCCCTGTAGGAATTGATTCTGATAAAGGAACATTTAGTAGCCTTGGAGAACCTTCCTATCTTGACCTTCGTGGGGACAGGATGCTCCTGTCTTTGCTGACCTGTACATTTTGTGAATGAAGGCCGAGGGCGATAGTTCAGTTAGAAGATAGCTGTAAGAACATCCTGTTCCCTTTTCTTACGCACATATGTTTCCTGTAGATGCCTGCGCTGACCCCTATCTCTGTCAACACACAATAACTCTGTCTGTGTCGCAATGACCTCCCCCGCCTTTCTTACGCACTATGGCTTGGACTGATGTGTACATACACCCTGCCCCTCAGCTCAGTTCTTTGAGCAGTTGCATTGAATAAACCAGACTTGATTTTAATCGTGTGGGTTGTTCTTTCATTGCTCCGGAGCGCTCCTAAGGCCTTGCAGAGAAGAGACACAGACGAGAGGGCAAGGGATCTTTCTTACAGTTAAGAACCACTGGCCTATAGCTTATGCTAGCCACAGCCTTAGGCCCCTAAGTGCAATATGTCAAATTACAGTTCCATGAAGTGCTCAAGTGGGCCATGACCGAGAAATTCAGGGAATATCAGCTAGGGCAGAGGTGTGTTGTCTTCACTGACTTCCATCTGGTTACCGCTAAGCTTTGGGCCACAGAGCAGCAGAGGGTTGTGCTATTGGCTGCTTTTGAATACGAGGGGTGAGTTGGAGAAAGTATTACCTGGTACAGTGCTTTCAACCTTGTTAAAGCAAGCTAAAGATACAGTAGGTTTGCTGCAAAGTCAATGCAGAACATCATCCAAAGAACACCCTACTGACAGTGAAGCATGGTGGGAGAAGTACATATCAACATCAACAAAGACATGGCTTCAGAAGAAGGAGAATACCAGTCCTAGAATGGTCCTCAGCATGTGGTCTCCCCCCAGGAGAATAAAGTCCCTCTACTGGTGTTTTCTTCTCTAAGGTTCTCTAACTTAGAGAAAAGCTTCACCCTCTCTGACCCTGTGTTAGGAGCAAAAATATTTACAAACAAAACATTAAAGTGGTTGATTTCAGCTCTCACTATTAGGGTCTACCTGCTTCTACCTCATCCTGTGAGAAGATTTGTGCTTAAACATTAGGTGAGAACAGAAAGGCGACTCCAGCACTAATATTAGATCCATGACTCAAGTTTTTTCCTCCTTTCCACCACAAGCCCCAATCCATCTCATTGCCCTCGTCACTATGTTCAATTCAATTCATTTTTATTTGTATAGCGCTTTTAACAATGAACATTGTCTCAAAGCAGCTTTACACAGATAATGTGGTGATTAAATGTAAATATGTTCTTTATAAGTATGTTTGTCCCTGATGAGCAATAAGTATGTTTGTCCCTGATGAGCAACTGTGGCAAGGAAAAACTCCCCGAGATGGCATAAGGAAGAAACCTTGAGAGGAACCAGACTCAAGAGGGAACCCATCCTCATCTGGGTTGCACCAAATGTCCATTTGAAGCATATATACAAAGTTGCGGGGTGCAGTGATGATGATCAGAAGCAAACTGCACTCCCGAGTCAGTGCAGCAGACCGCCGACACCAACTACAGTCCAATCCATCCTCAAAGCACCCGTTCTACTCCGGAATTTCATGGAACCACCCAAGGTGTTGATGAGAAACCGTCCCAAGCTGCACAGAAGTGTGAAGATCCACGGAGGGTAGAGGGGCAGGAACAGTGGTCACTGGAGCCTCAGGAGCATGTTTAACTCAACCGAAGAGAGAGAGAGAGAGAGAGAGAGAGGGTGACGGGAAGAGAAGGATATGGATTATTAAGTGTAACTATTGGTGTATGAAAGTTAATGTCACTGTGCAGTTTGGACTCCGGCAAGACTCGCTATGGCAGCATAACTAAAAGGGAGAAGCAGAAGGTAACACAGACATGAGGGATCTCTGGGATAAGAGGCGACCCACCACACCACCATCAACAAACCTGAGTGAGCGTGTGAATGTGAGGGACGACAGCATACAAATATACCAGTTCACCAAACACTCTATATCCATGCTCCCTCCAGATCTGAGCCTTTACCTAAGAAAAAAATCTACTGATAAAAGGCTTGACTAAATAAATACGTTTTCAACCTCGACTTGAACACTGAGACTGTGTCTGAGTCCCGAACACTGATTGGAAGGCTGTTCCATAACTGTGGGGCTTTATAAGAAAGATCTGCCCCTGCTGTAGTCTTCGTTATTTAGGGAACCAACAGATAGCCAGCACCTTTTGATCTAAGTAGGCGTGGAGGATCATACTGGTACAGAAGTTCACTCAGATACTGCGGTGCGAGACCGTTAAGTGCTTTATACGTCAGTAGTAATATTTTATAATCAATGCGAGATTTGATTGGGAGCCAGTGTAGATGATTAAAACAGGGCTGATGTGGTCGTATTTCCTAGATCTGGTGAGGACCCTTGCTGCTGCATTCTGGACTAACTGAAGCTTATTTATGCACTTACTCGCACACCCAGACAGTAAAGCGTTACAGTAGTCTAATCTAGAAGTAACAAAAGCATGAACTAGTTTTTCTGCATCCTGTAACGACATCATATTTCTAATTTTAGCAATATTTCTAAGGTGAAAGAAGGCGATTCTGGTGATATTATTCACGTGAGACTCAAAGGAAAGACTCGGGTCAATAATCACACCAAGGTCTTTGACAGCCGTACATGCTGAAACAGAAACACCATCCAGAGATGCTACGTAATCGGAAAGTTTACTTCTAGCTGCATGTGGTCCTAGTAAAAGTACTTCCGTCTTATCTGAGTTGAGCAGAAGAAAGTTATTAAGCATCCACTGTCTAATGTCCTTTACACACTTCTCAACATTGTTAAGCTGATCTCTCTCATCTGGCTTTGCTGAAATATACAGCTGTGTGTCATCAGCATAGCAATGGAAGCGAATACCATGTTTATGAATAATTTCACCAAGAGGCAGCATATATAAAGAGAAAAGCAGTGGGCCTAAGACAGATCCTTGAGGAACACCAAACTTTACCTCATAGAGTGTGGAGAACTCACCATTTACATCCACAAACTGATAGCGATCAGTCAAATAAGACCTGAGCCAAGAGAGCTGTTCCTTTATTCCAACAACGTTCTCAAGTCTAGCAAGCAGTATAGTGTGATCAATGGTGTCAAAAGCTGCACTAAGGTCGAGCAAAACAAGTAAGGAGACAAAACCCTGATCAGAGGCCAATAACAGGTCATTTACCACCTTAACTAGCGCCGTCTCTGTGCTATGATGAGGCCGAAATCCTGACTGATACACTTCAAAAATGTTATCTATAAGTAGGTGTGAGCAGAACTGCTGTGCTACAACCTTTTCTAAAATTTTGGATATAAAGGGGAGATTTGATATCGGTCTGTAGTTGGACAACTGACATGGGTCAAGGTCAGGTTTCTTAATAAGGGGGTGGATAACTGCCAGTTTGAAGGATTTAGGTACATAACCAGTGCTAATGGAAGAGTTAATTATTTTTAAAACAGGTTTGATTACCTCTGGAGCTATCTGTTTAAAGAAACTAGTAGGCAAGGGATCGAGAATACAGGTTGATGATTTTGATGAGGAGATTAATGAAATTAAGTCATTCTCATGAATAGGAGTGAAGCTTTGTAGTTGATTGTCTGCTATAATGACACTGCTGTCTACAGGGTTACTTGTAAAATAATTTGGATTTATATTAACCGTCTGGATTTCTTGCCTGATGTTTTCAATTTTATTATTAAAAAAGTTAATGAAATCATTACTACCTATTGATGGTGTGCATTTTAGTGCAGTGCTTTTATTCCCTGTTAATTTTGCTACCGTGCTGAATAAAAATCTAGGATTATGCTTGTTATTTTCTATGAGGGTGGAGAAATATGCTGATCTAGCAGCACTAAGAGATTTTCTATAATTTAAGAGGCTGTCCTTCCATGCTGTTTGAAAAACTGGTAATTTTGTTTGACTCTATTTACGAGTGGTCTGTTTTAAGGTGCGTGTATGATCATTATACCACTGTGCTAATTTTTTCTCCCTGATCATTTTGGTCTTAAGGGAAGCTACATCATCTAGAGTGTAACGTAACGTTGTTTCTAGATGTTCAGTGGCCCAGTCGAGCTCTGCAGGGTCTGATAGAGATCTATCTAATATCGTATTTTCGGGAAGATTATTGATAAAACGCGCTGCTGTAGCTGACGTGAAAGTACGCTTAACACGGTAACGTGGTGAGGTAGAAATGCAATGACTGAGGCAGATTTTAAACGAGATTAGATGATGATCTGAAATAGCTTCAGACTGTGGAATTATGACTAAGTTTTTTATTTTTAATCCAAATGTTAACAACAAATCGAGAGTGTGTCCACCACTATGAGTGGGTCCTATAACATTCTGATTAATTCCAACTGAATCTAGAATGGACACAAATGCTGCTCTTAAGGAGTCTTCCTGATTATCAAAATGAATATTAAAGTCTCCAACAATTAATGCTTTGTCTAAAGTAGCTAGATTTGTAATGAAATCTGCAAATTCTATCAGAAAATCAGAGTCGGGCCCCTGGGGGTCTATAAATATTAATTAGTGGAATTAACTGGCTTGACCTGCTTTCGGACACCGAATATTTTATTTTGGTGTAAAGAACTTCAAATGTTTTACATTTGTATTTAGTCTTTTGTGTGACGTTTAGATTATTATTATAAATAGCTGCTACTCCACCTCCTCTGCCATTTAGACGGGGTTGGTGTATGTAACTATACCCAGGAGGACTCGCCTCATTTAATGCTACATATTCATTCGATTTAATCCACGTTTCTGTCAAACACATTATATTAAACTCCTGGTTGGTAATAATTTCGTTTATAGTCATCGCTTTTGGCGTGAGAGATCTAATATTCAGCAGTCCTATCTTTAGATCAGAGGTGCTGGCTGTGCGTTCAGTCCTATTTAATTTAATGTTAATCAGGTTACTTAAACAGACTTTCTGATAATTCCTATATTTTGGTTTTGCTCGGGGGACAGACACAGTCTCAATATGGTGGATCCTGGTGGCGACTCTGTGCAGCTAGCAGACGGTCGGTTTAGCCTGTCTGTCTGCTCCTGGCCTTGGCTCTAGACAGTCACTTGTTAACTAGTGCTGTTCTGAGACTATGACCTATACTACAAGAAATGAGAGCAGCACCTTCCCGAGTGGGATGGACACGGTCCCGCCCTAACAGGCCAGCCTTGCCATCAAAAATGCTGCAATAATTAATGAAGTCCACATTGTTTTTGGAGCACCACTCGGACATCCAGCAGTTCAGCGACCATAACCTGCTGTAGGCTACATCGCCACGTCGCATTAGGATGGGGCCAGAGCATACTACAGCATCGGACATTGCCTTCGCTAATTTACACACCTCTATAACATTACTCTTAGTAACCTCTGACTGTCGAAGGCGTATATCATTAGCTCCTGTGTGAAAAACTATCTTAGAGAACCTGTGCTTTCCTAAGAATCTAAGCTGACCTGCTATGTCCGGCGCCCTGGCTCCCGGTATACACATAACCTGTGCTGCTGGTGCCCCTAAAGGTCTAGCTAATTTCACGTGCCTCAGAATGGAGTCTCCTAAAACCAGAGCTCTTTCAGGTTTCTCAGCGGGTGCTTCACTGAGGAGAGCAAACCTGTTGGACACGCGAAGCGGGGAGGAATGGTGCTCCCATGGGCGAGCCTTAGCGTTAGCTTTGGCTTTGCGAGTATGCCGCCGTGCTGTCGTCACCCAGTCGCCCCACTGCGAGGGCTCTAATGCCGGAGTCGGGGGAATAGTACCTTCACCTAGGGCATCCAGACTTTCCCCTGCAGAACCTGGATTGCTCTCACACTCACTAATTCTCTCTAGACTCTGGATGCGCTCCTCTAATGCTAAGATCTTCTCCGTCAAAGAGCAAACTAGCTTACACTTCTCACAGATAAAATTATCACTAACGACGGAGAAAGACTGACTAAACATGTCACACTTCACACACTGAGTGAACTGGATGTTCGCCATAATAGAGAAATTAT
The DNA here is from genome assembly GCF_014805685.1 of Silurus meridionalis. NCBI lineage: Eukaryota > Metazoa > Chordata > Actinopteri > Siluriformes > Siluridae > Silurus > Silurus meridionalis. The sequence goes on along the minus strand of NC_060905.1, from coordinate 262,126 downwards.
GTACCTTAATGTGTTTACTGTAGTGTGTGTTCGTAGTTCTGGTAAATGTCCTCCGCTCACTGCTTTCAAACCCTCAAACAGGGAAAAAAGCGCTTCAGATTTACGCACAGCTACACCTTGTGTGTTCCACTTCTCAGGAGTTGTTTAAATAGGCTGTGTTCTCCAGCAGTGTTGATACTCCGGAGATAAAGTGTGTCCTGTTTGTGTCCTATGTGTCTCCTGCAGGAAGATTATACTCAGATTCTTTAAACCTTTACTTTCTGAACTATTTCTCTTTTTTTCTGTCGTTTATCTCATTTACGCTCAGGGATCCTACCTGCAGAATCTCCATGAGAAAGAGGGAGAGATAATAGAGAGCTGATAGAGAGAAAACACTTCCCTCACTTCCTTTACTGATCTTTTTCCTCTCTTCTCTAACTTTACCACTCACATCACATCACTGACCATCACACTCTCATCACTGACCATCACAGTTAGGAACTCCAGCAGCACAGGTCAGGTGTATACTGGTAGCCAGGGCACCAGACATACAGTAGCTGGTCATCTTAGGTTTTTAGGAAAGCACAGGTTCTCTAAAATAGTTTTTACACAGGAGCTAATCATATACACCTGCAACAAAATTCAACTAAATTAGCACTTTCCAAGTTTGTAGAATTTGAGTTATATTTATATTGAGTTTGCAATCTTGCGTACCAGTGTAGATTTATTCATTACTAGAGATCTTAAGCACTTTTGTATGTGACTCTGGATAAGGGCGTCTGATAAATGCTGCAAATGTAAATGTAAATGACTGTCCAGAGCAAAGGCCAGGGAGCAGACAGACAGGCTAAACTGACTGACTGACTGATAGCTGCACAGTCGTCACTCAGAATCCACCATATTGAGACTGTGTCTGTACCCTGAGCGAAACCAAAATGTAGAAATTCTCAGAAAGTCTGTTAAAGTAACCTGATTAACATTTAATTAAATAGGACTGAATGCACAGCAGCACCTCTGATCTAAAGCGATGACTATAAACACATTTATTTTCGACCAGTAGTTTAATATGTGTTTGACAGAAACGTGGATTAAACTAAATGAATATGTAGCATTAAATGAAGCGAGTTCTCCTGGGTATAGTTACATACACCAACCCCGTCTAAATGGCAGAGGAGGCGGAGTCGCAGCTATTTATAATAATAAGCTAAGCGTCACTCAAAAGAGTAAACACAAATGTCAAACATTTAAAGTTCTTTACACCAACATAAAATATTAAATGTCCAAAAGTCCAGTAAGTCAATTCCATTAATTATATTTATAGACCCCAGCCATTAGGGAGGCACAAGCCAGTGCACTCTTATCCCAAGCCCGGATAAATGAGGAGGGTTGTGTTAGCCAGCGTAAAAACATAAGCCAAATTAAATATGCGGGTCAAATTAAGAAGAAGAAGATATTTATAGACCCCCAGGGGCCCTACTCTGATTTTCTCATAGAATTAGCAGATTTCATCTGAACTGTAGCTGCTTCGTTACACAAAGCATTAAATGTTGGTGACTTGATTTTGATAATCAGGAGGACTCCTTAAGAGCAGCAGTTGTGTCCATTATAGATTCAGAAGAATTAATCAGAATGTTATTTGTAAAATTCCACAGTCTGAAACTATTTCTGTCACGGATAGAACAAACGTCTTTTATTATCTAAACATTACAAACATAGGCGAGCTTGAGAAGTGACTGGAGCAAAGAAGTGTATCCTTAGAAGTGTAGCCAGAAACATGGAAGCACAGGGAGCATTGAAGCATGGAAGTAGGGCTTGGAGACTGGGGATTAGGTAGGCTGCAGGGACAGCCAAACTGGAAGCCGGGCTCCTGGCGAAACCCTAGATAGCCTGCACATAAGGTACTCTGGTGCCATGTATACACGGGAAAGTTATGGGCGGTGGTATGAGATGAAAAAGGTATGGGACGAGTCTAAGAAAATCTACACTCCAAGGAAGGTCCTTAAGGCCATTCCCAAGCCACAGAAAAATAAGTGTTGTGTGTCTACATGCCTGACTGCACCTTTAACCTACTAGGCCGTGACTTGATGGGTCTCTTGGGACTCTCGATTGTTTTCAGTGGTTCTCACATGATTGTTCAGACCGCAGATAATTCCTCACCAGACATTCACGCGCTCTCTCACGCTATCCTCCCTCATAACATTACGGCTGTGAATGTTTCATGTGCTACTAACACCAATGACTTACCTCCAATGTTATTGTCTGTGGAGTCCTCCCTGTGGGCTGATTATAAGGATGAGGTGGGTCTTGTTTCGTGTCCTCCATACGAGGCCAAGGTTAAACATTTGACGCGTGTGTTTATTAAACAATATAAGAGATAAGATAAGATAAGATAAGATAAGATAAGATAAACCTTTATTCGTCCCACAGTGGGGAAATTTCTATGTTACAGCAGCAAGACAAAGAAATAAAAATAGATGCAAATATATATAAAAAAGAAGAATATACAAAAAAATAAAAAACAGAAATAAAAATAAATAATAATAACAATAATAATAATAATAATAATAACAAAGAAATAAAAATAAATGCAAATATCTAAAAATAATATACATATACTACAATACCAGTATATATACAGTACAATGTAATAACACACCCCTATCCTTTATCACATATCCTTTATCACCTGAAAAAAGTACTGGCATTGACTCTATTTTGAATTATCTTTTGCAACAGGGCGTTGTCACCCCATGCGTCAGCCCATACAACACACCTGTTAATCCTGTTCCAAAACCAGATGGCTCGGGCAGATTCACCCAAGATCTGCGAAAAATAAACGAACTGATTATTCCAGTCGCACCGATTGTCCCTGACGTCTCCTCCATCATAGCCACAATCGTTCTAGATGGACAGGGTCGTCTTTGCCTCCCACATCACTGTACTCCATTCCTCGTCCGCGAGTTTCATGGTTCCACTCACTGCGGACGAAGAGGGGTGTGTGTTACATGACTTAACTGAGAATTTCTGTATAGACCACCTGTACACAGACGTGAACAACATTCTAAATAGGTGTTTAACATGCGCACAAAATAACATCTCAAAACCAGGTGCCATACACCAACACCTTCCCGTCCCTGAGACACCTTTTCAGGAATGGCAGATCGATTTAACGCACATGCCAAGACGGGGCTCTTTCAGATATCTTTTGGTAATGGTGGATAAATTTTCACGGTGGGTAGAGGCTTTCCCCTGTAGCAAAGAAAACGCGTTGTGGTTCAGAATCTAACTACTGAGATAATTCCTAGGTATGGCATCCCTGTAGGAATTGATTCTGATAAAGGAACATTTAGTAGCCTTGGCGAACCTTCCTATCTTGACCTTCGTGGGGACAGGATGCTCCTGTCTTTGCTGACCTGTACATTTTGTGCTATCGCGTGACGTGACAGGAGGATAGAAGACCGAGGGCGATAGTTCAGTTAGAAGATAGCTGTAAGAACATCCTGTTCCCTTTTCTTACGCACATATGTTTCCTGTAGATGCCTGCGCTGACCCCTATCTCTGTCAACACACAATAACTCTGTCTGTGTCGCAATGACCTCCCCCACCTTTCTTACGCACTATAGCTTGGACTGATGTGTACATACACCCTGCCCCTCAGCTCAGTTCTTTGAGCAGATGCATTAAATAAACCAGACTTGATTTTAATCGTGTGGGTTGTTCTTTCATTGCTCCGGAGCACTCCTAAGCCCTTGCAGAGAAGAGACACAGAAGAGAGGGCAAGGGATCTTTCTTACAGTTAAGAACCACTGGCCTATAGCTTATGCTAGCCACAGCCTTAGGCCCCTAAGTGCAATATGTCAAATTACAGTTCCATGAAGTGCTCAAGTGGGCCATGACCAAGAAATTCAGGGAATATCAGCTAGGGAAGAGGTGTGTTGTCTTCACTGACTTCCATCTGGTTACCGCTAAGCTTTGGGCCACAGAGCAGCAGAGGGTTGTGCTATTGGCTGCTTTTGAATACGAGGGGTGAGTTGGAGAAAGTATTACCTGGTACAGTGCTTTCAACCTTGTTAAAGCAAGCTAAAGATACAGTAGGTTTGCTGCAAAGTCAATGCAGAACATCATCCAAAGAACACCCTACTGACAGTGAAGCATGGTGGGAGAAGTACATATCAACATCAACAAAGACATGGCTTTAGAAGAAGGAGAATACCAGTCCTAGAATGGTCCTCAGCATGTGGTCTCCCCCCAGGAGAATAAGGTAAGGTATCACATAAGGTACTCTGGCGCCCCCAGACGTCTGCAATCCAGTTTGGGGCCTTCCCAGAGTGTTCCACACCGCACTGGCCCATGATAGAGCCTTCCTGGATAGTAGCGAGATTAGGAACGCGACCTTGGAGCGTTCTGTGGGGAATCTGGCAGGTTGCATCTTAACAAAGAGGTTGACGTGTTGCAGGAAGCCTCTGCACTCTGCCAGTTTGCCATAGTAGGAAGCCGGAAGTGCCATTGGGCTCTAGGTGGCAAACAGTGTAGCTGCGCTAGCGTGAGCTGGAGTCGGTGCGAATGCCCCGGAGAGCGGCGATGAGTACCTCTAATGGATTCGTGATTGAAGCTGGTTGGGGATCCATCAAGTCGATTTTTTAAGGTCTGATCTTCTGTCAACTATAGACCAGGCAGCAGCAACCAGGAGTAAAACAGAACATTTTTCATTGTCCAAACATTACAAACACATGAGAGCTTGAGAAGTGACTGGAGAAAATGCTACACTTAACTAAGTGCTCCTTAGAAGCGTAGCCAGGAGCATTAAAGCATGGAAACACAGGTAGCATGAAAGCATGGAAGCACAGGAGACCCCACAGAGCTTGACTGGGCCACTGAATACCTAGAATCAACGTTCCATTACACTGTAGATGATGGAGCTTCACTTAAGACCAAAATGATCAGAGAAAAATCATCACAGTGGTATAATGATCATACACACACCTTAAAACAGACCACTCAGAAATTAGAACGTAAATGGAGTCAAACTAAATTGACAGTATTTCAAATAGCATGGAAGGAGAATCTCCTGAGTTCTAGAAAATCTCTTAGTGCTGCTGATCAGCATATTTCTCCTCCCTCATAGAAAATATCAAGCAGAATCCTAGATTTTTATTCTGTACTGCAGCAAAATAAACAGGAAATAAAAGCACTGCACTCACATGCACACCATCAATAGGTAGTTGTCAGCCAGCAGCGTGGGCACTTCCGGTGCTTCCACTTCCGGGGTAGCGCGAACCCGCAACCGTCCAGGCCGCCATCTTGCCATCACATAAATAGACACGGCTTTCTCATGCTGCCAGATTGTCTCGTTGTCTTCCGGTTTTTTTCGTTGAGTCTTCCCTGTCCCTCGGTTTCGTTTTTTCCCGTATTTTGCTTTCAGTTTCGGATCTTCCGGTTTTTGTTTCTTCTTTGTTTTTGTTTTTTTGTTTCTTTGTTTGTCTCTCTCTGTTTATGGGCGTTTTCTCGGTGGACTATTTTCCCTGGAGGACTGTACGTTTTTGCTCGGTTATTGTGGATTACTTTACACAGGGGACCATAAGTTTTCGGACACCTTGCTTTTGTGTGGATTTCTTTTTTGTGGATTACTTTTCACAGGGGACCATAAGTTTTTGGACACGTGTTCTTGTGTGTATTTTTTGTTGTGTGATTATCTCACCCTGAGAACCGTAAGTTTTTGGACACTTTGTTTTATGTGCTTTCTGGATTATTTCACATTAAAGACTTCTGTTTAGCTTTATTGCTGTGTCCTGCATTTGGGTCCTATTTTTGCACCACTGACAGTACAATCTGGCCAGACATGGACCCAGCGGACGATGTGCAGTCTCAGCTCTCCTCTTTGGTGCAGCTCACCACCTCTCATCACCAGCAGATACAGGAACTGGCAAGTGCAATTCGTGAACTAGCTCTCCAGCGCAACCCAGCCCCTGTAGCCCAGGCGTCTGTTTCGGAGAACACCACTGCTCATGCCGCGCGTCAGCTGCCCCGGCGCCCGTCCCGCCAACAGCACCTAGGTGTGGGGTTCATCTGCCGACTCCCGAGCGCTTCGCAGGACAACCAGGGGAGTGCCGTCCGTTCTTGTTGAGCTGCGAAATAACCTTTCAGCTTCAGCCTTCTTCTTTTCCAGATAAACTCACCAAGGTGGCCTATGTAATCTCTCTGCTTTCGGGTAAGGCCAAACGATGGGCCACGGCAGAGTGGGAGGCACAGACCGCCATTCCTCGGTCTGTGCCTCCTATCGTGCGTTCTCTGAGGAGCTACGCAAGATCTTCGACTCAGCCACCCCCGGCAGGACGCTGCCCGGTCGTTGTTCCAGACCATTCAAGACGGACGATCTGTCGCGGAATACGCCACGGATTTCCGCACCGCTGCGGCCGAGAGTGAGTGGGATGCCACGGCGCTTTACGACGTCTTTCTTAGGCGGCTCAATGCGGAGATCAAGAATGAGCTTGCGGCCAGGGATCTTCCAGAGGATCTGGACTCCCTGATCAGCCTGGCCACCCGAATCGACCGACAGATGAGGGAATTCCGCTTGGACGGGGGGTTCCGTGGGACCTGGCAGCCCGCCTCTCCCTCTGATCCATCTCACTTCAGTACCTCGTCTAGTCTGCCTCCGCAACCCATGGAGATTGGCCGCCACCACCTCTCCACTAGTGAAAAGGAGAGGCGTCGCTCTCAGGGACTCTGCTTGTATTGTGGCAAGGCGGGACACATGGCCGCCAGCTGTCCAGCAATAGAGAGGGCCTGCCGTTGAACGTGGGGCCAACGCCTGGCCAAGGACTCCCAGCCCCCTTTAGGCCGTTGCTCAAGGTTCGGGTCAATTTCCAGGGCCGCAGTCGTGAATTGGACGAAGAGCTCGCTCGTCAACTGGGCGTCGAGTCCAAACCTCTTCCTGTACCGCTCCTGGTCCGCGCTTTTGATGGTCATATTCTCCATCGGGTCACCCATCGCACCAAGCCTCTCCTCGTTTCCATCGCTGAACAGCATTACTAATGGTTATCGTTCCTCATCATCCCATCACCGCGAGCGCCGGCCATGTTCGGGTTCCCGTGGTTGCAGAGGCACAACCCTCGCCTGGACTGGACCAGTGGCCGGGTGTTGGAGTGGGGGATTTCGTGTCATGCCAGCTGCCTCTCCTCGATTCCCCAGACTCCTAGTCGTTCTGGTGGGGAATCCACCTCCGACCTCAGCTCTGTCCCAGCGGAGTACCATGATTTGGGCGTCGTTTTCAGTAAAGCTAGAGCCCTGTCTTTACCGCCCCACCGTCCTTATGATTGCGGTATTGACCTGTTGCCGGGAACGGCTCCCCCCCGGGGCCGTCTCTACCACCTGACTGGTCCTGAAAGGGAAGCTATGGCGGACTACATCCGGGAGTCCCTCGCTTCTGGGATCATCCGCCCTTTCTCCTCCCCGGCGGGGGCAGGTTTCTTTTTTGTGGAAAATTCAATTCAATTCAATTCATTTTTATTTGTATAGCGCTTTTAACAATGAACATTGTCTCAAAGCAGCTTTACACAGATAATGTGGTGATTAAACATAAATATGTTCTTTGTAAGTATGTTTGTCCCTGATGAGCAACTGTGGCAAGGAAAAACTCCCCGAGATGGCATAAGGAAGAAACCTTGAGAGGAACCAGACTCAGAGGAACCCATCCTCATCTGGGTTGCACCAAATGTCCATTTGAAGCAGATATACAATGTTGTGGGGTACAGTGATGATGATCAGAAGCAAACTGCACTCCCGAGTCAGTGCAGCAGACCGCCGACACCAACTACAGTCAATCCGTCCTCAAAGCACCCGTTCTACTCCGGAATTAAGAGACCGTCCCGAGCTGCACAGAAGTGTGAAGATCCAAGGAGGGGAGAGGGGCAGGAACACTGGTCACTGGAGCCTCAGGAGCATGTTTAACTCGACCGAAAGAGAGAGAGAGAGAGAGAGAGAGAGAGAGAGAGAGAGAGGGTGACGGAAGAGAAGGATATGGATTATTAAGTGTAACTATTGGTGTACGAAAGTTAATGTCACTGTGCAGTTTGGACTCCGGCAAGACTCGCTATGGCAGCATAACTAAAGGGAGAACCAGAAGGTAACACAGACATGAGGGATCTCTGGGATAAGAGACGACCCACCACACCACCGTCAACAAACCTGAGTGAGCGTGTGAATGTGAGGGACGACAGCATACAAATATACCAGTTCACCAAACACTCTATATCCATGTTCCCTCCAGATCTGTGCCTTTACCTAAGAGAAATCTACTGATAAAAGGCTTGACTAAATAAATACGTTTTCAACCTCGACTTGAACACTGAGACTGTGTCTGAGTCCCGAACACTGATTGGAAGGCTGTTCCATAACTGTGGGGCTTTATAAGAGAAAGATCTGCCCCCTGCTGTAGTCTTCATTATTTGAGGAACCAACAGATAGCCAGCACCTTTTGATCTAAGTAGGCGTGGAGGATCATACTGGTACAGAAGTTCACTCAGTACCAGTATGATTTCGGTCTCCTCCGATTCAAAAAGGGGAAACAAAAAAAAAACAAAAAACAAAAAGAAGGACAAGAGCCTCCGCCCCTGCATCGACTACCGAGGGCTTAACTCCATCACCGTTAAGAACCGGTACCCCTTGCCTTTGATGTCCACGGCTTTTGAGCTCCTCCAGGGAGCCACCGTCTTTACCAAACTTGACCTTCGCAACTCCTACCACCTGGTTCGCATCTGTGAGGGGGATAAATGGAAGACGGCCTTTAACACCCCAGTAGGCCATTACGAGTACCTGGTCATGCCGTTTGGCCTCACCAATGCCCCTGCTGTTTTCCAGGCCCTGGTCAACGACGTTCTTCAGGACATGCTTCATCAGTTTGTGTTTGTCTACCTGGACGACATTCTGATCTACTCCCGCTCCCTGGAGGAACACCGCTGCCATGTGCGCACTGTGCTCACCCGTCTACTTCAGAGACGGTTGTACGTGAAGGCCAAGAAATGTGAATTCCATGTGTCCAGCACTTCTTTTCTGGGCTTCATCTTGTCGGCGGGGAGTGTTCAGATGGATCCGGCCCGGATCCACGCCGTAGAGGAGTGGCCCGAACCGGAGAATCGCAAGCAACTGCAAAGGTTCCTAGGTTTTGCTAATTTTTACCGCAAGTTCATCCGCGGTTTTAGCACCATCGCGGCGACACTACACCGACTCACCTCTACTTGTCAGCCATTCACCTGGAATTCCGAGGCGGAACAGGCCTTTCTGGAGCTCAAGACCCGGTTCACGTTTGCACCTGTTCTCACCCTGCCTGATCCATGCCGGCAATTTGTTGTGGAGGTTGATGCCTCGGACAAGGGTGTGGGGGCCGTTCTGTCTCAGAGGGGTGCCACCGACAACCGCCTCCATCCGTGCGCCTTCTTTTCAGGTAGGTGTTTGTGAGGTAAAGGAGCAGATCTGGAGGGATCATGGATATGGAGTGTTTGGTGAACTGGGATATTTGGATGCTGTCGTCTCCTCACTCTCACATCATCATTTTTCATCAATGCCTTGGGTGGTTCCATGAAATTCCAGAGTAAGAACAGGAGCTTTGAGGATGGATTTGGACTGTAGTTAATAACAACAGGTTGTAATAA